>NC_134211.1:75081602-75381602 GCF_965140235.1 Caretta caretta
TAAAACGCCTTATGAATTCACCAGGAACAGGACTGGGCCTGTGGTTATTTTAGCAAAAAAACAAATTACTAACATATAGAAAACTACTAAGCTTCTGAAGTTTCATTTCTGATTCAACATGGAAATACAATACCACATGATATTCATGTTAATGTGTCAGTGGCTACCAAAAATAGATTATTAAAACCACAGGGGGTTTTTTGTTTGTTTTTTAACATGCTATATTTTTGTTGTCAAAATACGGAATGTTCACAGTTTGCTATCCTGCAACGATTTAGGGGAGTGAAAACAGTAGCAAAGTTCTCTCTACACTACTGAGGCCTCAACACAATTTTATCCAGCTATAAGACTCAAATCTATTGCCCTACATTCATGGCTTTTTTCAACAGAGGTAAATATTCAGTCTGGTTCTACCTGTCTTATATTCAGAACTTCCACCAGCCACTATTTTCAAATGAGTTAACACATACCAGATGAATGTGCTCTGTCTAAATAGACCGGCAGGTTGATGAATGTCGAAGCAGTTTTCTGTCACTTACATTAAAAGAAATCACATAATGTGTATCACCAAATCAAGAACTAAAAAAATAAAATAGCAGGTTGGCTTTTCAAGAATAGCCTCAAAGAGGTACAAGTGATGATAAAAACTTTTCAGCATAGAAAAGTATCCACTGTGAAGAGTACTGAAACCAGTCAGTCATTCTTTAAACAGTCATTTTCATTAATTATAATGATACTTCTACTCTATGTACTTACACTTATATTAAGCCTGTTAATTTATCTTGTATAATAGTATGAAAACTTTATATAATTTTAAATGCAACTACTATGGTCCTGAGGACCCTATATAGTCCTCTCTATAAATTTTACTAATTTATTAGTGATTGTGATTCTTCATATTTGCTCCAACTACACGCTGTACTTATCTGCATTTATTCGCTCTTTTTGGCAACCTTTTTCCCCTTAAAAAAAAATCTATTTTAAATATAAAGACATATACAGGAACACTACAAGAGTTCCTGGAATTCCTCCCTTACAAGGATCCCACTATTTAAGGTGAGGATCCCTGATGATTTATCTGGAACACAGAAAAATGCAGGGATTTGAAAGAAGAGCTCTGTAGTGCTCAAAAGCTTGTTTTTTCCACCAACGGAAGCTGGCCCAATAAAAGATATTACCTCATCCTGGCCTCTCTCAGGAATCTGAAATTGTAAGTTTTAATGTTGGGCTCTGATATACTATCTTTTGAGGATAAGTAGGCTCCATGTTCCTGAAATGCAGGCATTTCCATATGAACAATCTAAACATTTTACAGACATGTACAGTGACAGTACTAAGGAGTCATGTGGTAGAAATTCCTCTGCCTAGTGCAATCAATATCAACTTGGGCCGTACGCCTGCGAACACCGAAGTACCTGCATAGGTTTACTCACATGCGAGGTCCGGTCATACATGTGAATTTCCACACACGTATCAGTATCCTCTATGTTTGGCACATTGTCCTGTAACTTTATATTACACGTAATGATTTGCAGTTCATATTTTACTCATCTAAATTTTGTATTTCAGATACATTGATAAGCATTAAGTTGGATAACCCTCACTCCGCGCCCCTTCTCTGATGCCCCGCCCCACTCACTCCATCTCCCTCCCTTCATCACTCGCTCTCCTCCACCCTTCCTTACTTTCAGCAGGCTGGGACAGGAGGTTGGGATGTAGGAGGGGGTGTGGTCTCTGGGTTGGGGCTGAGAGGTTCAGAGTGTGGGAGGGGCTACGGGCTGAGCCTGGGGCAGTGGTTGGGGTGCAGGCAGGGGTTAGGGTGTGGGCCCAGGGCTGGGGCAGGAGATTGGGGTGCAGGAGGGGATGTGGAATTCTGGCTCTGGGAGGGGTCTCGGGAGCGGCTTAGGGTGCAGGGTGTGGGCTTTGGAGGGGATGCAGGGCCGGGGCCAGGGTGCGGGTAGGGTTCAGGCTGTGGGCAAGGTTTAGGGTTGCAGGCTCTGGTCAGTACTGCTTATCTCAGGCAGCTCCCGGGCGGCAGCTCAGCAGGGCTAAAGCAGGCTCCCTGCCTGCCCTGGCCCAGTGCTGCTCCCCGGAAGTGGTTGGCATGTCCAGCAGCAGCTCCTGGCAGGAGAGGGGGTGTACAGGCTGCTCCATGCTCTGCCCCCATCCACAGGCACTGCCCCTGCAGCTCCCATTGACCGTGGTTCCTCATTCCCTGCCAATGGGAGCTGCAGGGGCAGTGCCTGCATGCGAGGGCAGTGTGCGGAGACAGACCCTCCCTCCCCCCAGGAGTTGCTGCCGGACTTGCCAGCTGCTTCTGGGTGCAGCGTGGCGCGAGGGCATTTCAAGCTAGACCAATAAGCCTATTTACACTAAGGATGTACATACCCATTTAAAAAGTTAACTGTTTAATTTTAATAGTTTATGTAATTTAAATCAGTTAACTGATTAAATGGAGAAGGCCACGGGGACAAGGGTTGTGCTGGCCATGCCCGGGTGTTAACCATTAGGGTTGGTTAACCGGTAAGACTGATGCTTACTGGTTAACCATTTAGTATTTTACACTAATAATTACCCTAATTTAGATGTTTGCCCTTTGATGGATATGCTCCAGCTGTATCCAAGCTTCTACTGACTCACTGTACAGCATGCAGTAGTTAAATGGTTAAAAACTGATATCCATTAGAATAAATTTCTGGTGGAAAATGATAAGAGAATTAATTGCATTGCCCAACGTTCTATCCAGAAATCTGTTCTCCTTCTCGCTTCCCCCTCCTGTCTGAGACTCTGGAACAACAGTAGGGGTTAGGAGTGTGTCTTCCCACTAGTAGCGTACACGAATGTCAGTTGTCCGTCTGTCATGGTCCTTCAATCTGACAGAGGAAAAAGCAGCACATTCTGAAAAGACCCAAATGGGGTAGGAAATGTAGATGCCTATGTTCACATTTCTATTAGAAACGTGAGCCAGAATTCGTTATATGGAGCACTGAACTTATATACAAAAATCTGGCAGTAAACAAAGCAACAGCATATAGAACTACTAGATCAAAATTTGCGGTATGGAATTACAGAACTCCGGGATGTTAGTTCCATTCAGCTGTGCTTTGCCTTTTAATGAAATACTGTACTCCAATCCTTCTAATGGGCAATGAAGCTACTTCTAGACCCAGAGACAAGTTAACATCAGAGAAACCTGTAAAGCACAAAGCCTATATACACACATACTTCTAAAATTCAGTTGAAAGGGCTTTATAAGATGGAATCTATTTTACACAAGTTGTCTATCCAAATAGGGTAACTCTGGAAGGAAAAAAAACCCCTCAAATTAAAGTCAATCTGTAACTGGAACTTGCCTTTTAGATTGCCCTCACATGTGCAATGAAGCTGGCTGCCTACATGTGATTTTGACTTCTCTAGGATTAAATCAGAAAATTAAAAAGCACAACCCAGCACTCAGGATCATCATATCAATCTAACACTTGTGGCTTGGAAGACTCTGGGACCCAATCAATTAACATATTACATGATAAACAATATTTTTGATGAACAATGCCAGCAGGCAACTGTGCTATTAATAGGTAAACAATACCCCCAAAAAAGAAAGGCTGCGGGAGAAAGAGGGACAAAATAGCATAGCACCCTCCATCCCCACACCTGCAGCAGATAGGAGACTGAAGTAGGTAGAGCAGTAAAGACATCCCACTTCCTCTGAAGGGGTGTGTGGAGTACAGCACAGTAGACTTAGGAGGGAAAGGAGAGAGATTCTCCGCACTTCCAAAGCTGATGAGGGAGAAGGGTCTGAGTTTTAGAAACTTAATAGCTGAGATGAAAGAATCCCCCAACAAGGCTCAGAGACAGCATGTGGGTAAGCATACCCTCTTCCTTAGCAGAGAGGGTGGGAATAAATTCCTCACAAGGGCATAGCCCCATGACTTATAAAGTCAAAGCAGTGTTTTGCTCTAGGATTATGTGATCAAATGCACTGGAATAGGATTATGTTCATTTCCTTTCCTTGACTGTTTAACTAGAGATGTTAAGAGGAGCTTATTTCCAGTCTTTTTCAAACTATATAATCTTGCTTTACAATTCTGGTGCAGAGACTATATTCAGTTTTTAATAGCAGGGCAAATTTGCAACATCACAGTTAAAATCCTTATTGCTTAAATTTTAATTAAAATTGTTTAAGTGAATGTGAATTTAAGTGAATTTATTTGAAACAAAAAAACAAAACCAAAAAAAGCAAGTCACCTTTGCCCTGTGCTCATAACCCCACATGATTATACTGTTGTACAGAAGTTTCTTGCCCTAGACCATCTTCTGCGAGTAAGGGTAATCAAACCTCATTTTGTCATATGACAATACAATAACTGAATTAATTACCTTGCCCTGTTTTCTCCACTCCATTACTTTCCCCCTGTAATTATATGCACATTATAACAATACTTCTATAATAGTAATCAATTATAGTAATAAGTGGGCCTGTTAAGAAGGAAAAGCTTGTGAACTCAAACTAGCTCCAGCACCTGCCCATTCCCCTCTGGAAAAGCACGCAGACATCTACTGATTCCATCATATTAAAATTGTATATGTAACTATGCATAAACCATAAATGCAACATAATTCACTCAGATTCATAAAAATCTGCTATTAAATCATTATGCACTACCTAGTTATTACCAGTTGTATGCTATGTAAACTGACTTGCCATTTGAGACCCACATGTAATACTGTCCCATCACTCCACAAGTGTCTCAGTAGTCCAATAAACCGTATTCAGAGACCCACAGCAATTTCAGTATATGAGCATGTGGCATCCATTTCAACTTTTTCTTCAGAAAAGCAAGTCACTGTAGCTGCTTTTAAAGATTTTGTGTTTATAGTAAAGATATATCAGAGCTTTAAATCTGGAAAGACATTTCAGAACAGGAAAGATTACTTACTAGAATTTCATTGGCTATAACTGATCTGAACATTCATTCAGATTCCTAATAGACCAAATCCTTATTCCCTACCCACAATTAGGAAGTTAATACAATTCTTACTGTTGATGCAGACAAAAAGCTTCTATCTATGGAAAAGCAAAGGGAAAAACTTAACTCCAGTATTTTTAAATGGTATTTGTGAAGTCCTAAAGGATCTGATTGCTAAGTGATTAAAAATGAATTCAACACTTTTCTAACGATGAAACCGCCAAACAAAGTCTTAAAATTTCACCACATACCAATGTTATAAGCAAGCTAGTAGCAGTGGTCAATTATCTCTCTGTCCTTGCCAAGTATTCACTGTCTCTCCCTCCCCCTCGCAAGGTTTAAGCAAATTATTTACACACACAATTGCTGTGATTGAATGATTTTAATTGCTAAGTGACATCAGGGAAAGGGTTTTTTTTTTTTTCTGCTGAGAACACTGTACTTTAGCACAGATGAAAATGTCACCTGCGGGGTTTTGTTTTAACGTTATCCTCATAACATTTTATTTTGCTTGATTTGATACCTAGCTACAACAACAACAGCAGCAGCATAAGCATGATTTTTTTTTCTTTTTTTTACTTTTTTTGCATAATTTTACGGAAAAAAGATGTTAAACACCCCTGCATCCTAAACTTTACAAGTTCCAATGTAGCTGTTAAGTGACTGGAATGGTGAAAACTGTTCCTCATTTTGTCTTCAACTTGATACCCAAGTAATTCAAGGGTCCTACCAGTCTGCACATTTTCCACACACACACTTACACTTCAGTCTTGCTGATCAAGTTAGGATAATCTTTCTAACTTTGAAATTTCTACTTAACAATGGTTTAAACAAAAGTATAAAATATTCCATTATGATATAAACTGCAATTCCTCCTTAAAACCAGGTTTTATAATCCTAATATCAACTAAAGCTTAAACTATCATGGAAAGCACTATTATTTGTTAAGGGTTTTTCTCATATGGGTTATGTGTCAAATAGATTTAACCCCAGAAATGTAACATGATCTTATAATTATTATGACTAAATTACAAGTTTTAAAGTAGACAGACATCAGAGTAAGGAGACCAGGCAATCATGGATTCAGGTTATGTACTCAATTAAAGGGAAATTAATAGAATACAATAGTTTTTTCTCTATCAGGAGAAAATAACTGACTTCATTTCTGTTTTAACAACTGACACTAGTTGACTAATCAAGTTGTATTTTTGTTTCATATGACGACACTTACTAACCCATCCTCTAACAAATGCAAAATAAAACGCTTAGCAGCTGCGAGGTGAACAGAAAAGCTGCTCTATATAGTAGCCAGGATCCGCACTACAGGCCTTCCTCTAACTCTGAAACTCATTTTCTACTGCAGAATGATGAAAAGACACTGCACAGTACAAAACCACACACTTAGGATTCAAAGATGCCCAAGGAAATACATTTTTATAGGAACAATACATTCTTATGAGGAGGAAAAAAGAGGAGCTGTAGGAGTTAAACCAAGTCACAGGTAAATTAGAGATGAGAGCTGAAAAAGCTGACAATCTTTTTAACAGAAAGAAGCCCTTAAGACTCAGAATAAGCTTCCTTAAAAAAAATCTTCCCCACATGTACCTGCATTTACCATTAAGTATTTTATTAAATTTAATAAACCCAATAAGGCACACTTTGTACCACATTAATGCATACAATAGAACCCTTATTTTATGAACTAACTTGGGACTGAGCTCATAAAAATCAAAAAGTTAATAAAACTGGTCTGAAAATTATAGTCGATATGGTGCACAAATTGCAGTATGGACCTTACAATAATGAAGAAATTAAATTTTACTATCTGGTCCATTTTTTGTTGTCCCAGGCTGACTGACAATAGGATTTTTCCTAGCTTGTGATAATGCACTAGGATAACAGCTTTACAAGTGGAGTCCTAAAGGTTTTCATTAAACCAGCCAAAATCTCTTGGGGAGAACCTGGCCAGGGTCTTAGTTTCTTAACTAAAAATAAAACCCAAGGAAATAAGTAGTCTATTTAACAAGGAAAGAACCTTAAAAATGGCTATTCTGAAGTCATTGTACAGTAAGGTGTCCTTAACAGCAGAGAGGCTTGAAATGTAGAGACACACATTATGTGTTTTATCTTAAGAGTGGCCAACAGGCTTGGAGTTTCTGGAACCTAAAGACTAGGATTAAAAACTGGGAGGAAAAATTTAAAAAAAAATCGGAAAATGCTACTAGAAGCCCCCAAACCCACAAATCGAGGCAGAAGGTCAAAGAAAAAGGGGGGGGGGAGAGAGAGAGGGACCTGGTTTAGAGGAGAAGTGAAAGCAACAATAAAAAAATATATATACATAACAAATGGAAGAAAGGGGGAAGTTGATAGTAATAAACATAAATCAGAAGCTTGAACTTGTAGATAATTGATAAGGGAAGCAAAGAGACACAGAAGGCAAAATCTATGGTCAGCAGAATTCAAGACAATAAGAATGATTTTTTTTTAAAGTTCGTTAGGAACAAAAAGAATACTAACAATGATATTGGTCCATTACTAGATGGAAATGTTAGAATTATCACTGATAATGCAGGAAAGTCAGAAGTGTTGAATAAATATTTGTTCTGTATTTAAACAGACAGATGTAGTCATGCCACTCTTTCCATTCCACCAGTATCTCAGGACAATGTTAAACAGCAGCTACTAAGTTAGACATTTTTAAATCTGGAGGTCTAGATAACTTGCATCTAAGAGTTTTAAAAGAGCTGGCTGAGGAACTTGCTAGACCATCAATGTTGATTTTCAATAAGCTTTGGAACACAGGGGAAATTCCAAAAGGAAAAACGGGATGACCTGGATAATGACAGGCAAAAAAACTGAAAGCACTCTATTAATAAAGAATTAAAGGACAACAATATAATTAATGCCAATCCATATGGGTTTGTGGAAAACAGAACCAGAATTAATTTTTTTTAAATTTTTTAGATTTTTTGACTGATAAAGGTAACTGTGTTGATGTAATTTACTTAGACTTCTGTAAGGCATTTGCCTTGGTACTGCACAACATTCTGATTAAAAACTAGAAAGATATAAAATTAACATAGCACACATGAAGTGGACTAAAAGCTGGATAACTGAGAAGTCTCAAAATGTAATTATAAATGAGGCGTTAGCAACAAATGGATGTTATTCCCTAGTGGGGCCCTGCAGGGATTGTTGGTTTTCGGCCTTAAGCTATTTAATGACCTAGAAGAAAAGAAAAATCACTACTGATCAAGTTTACAGATGACACAAAAATTAGGAGAATAGTAAATAATAAAGAGGTCAGGGGATACAGAGCAATCTTGATCTCTTGGTAAACTGAGTGCAAAACAAACAATATGTTTTAATTAGGGCTGTCGATTAATTGCAGTTAACTCAAAAATCAATCACAATTATTCGCAGTTTTAACTGCACTGTTAAACAATAGAATAACACTTGATATTTATTAAATATTTTGTATGTTTTTCTAAATTTTCATATATTATATTCTGTGTTCTAATTGAAATCAAAGAGTATATTATTTTTATTACAAATATTTGCACTATAAAAATGATACAAGAAATGGTATTTTTTCAATTCACCTCATACAAGTACTGTAGAGCAATCTCCTAGTTGTGAAATGCAACTTACAAATGTAGATTTTTTTTTTTGGTTACATAACTGCTCAAAAAAACACTTCAGAGCCTACAAGTCCACTCAGTCCTACTTCTTGTTCAGCCAATCGGTAAGACAAACAAGTCTGTTCACATTTACAGGAGATAATGCTGCCCTCTTCTTATTTACAATGTCACTAGAAAGTGAGAACAGGCATTTGCATAGCACTTTTGCAGCCAGCTTTGCAAGGTATTTACATGCCAGATATGCTAAACATTTGTGTGTCCCTTCATGCTTCAGCCAGCATTCCAGAGGACATGCTTCCATGCTGATGATGCTCATTAAAAAAATAATGCGTTAATTAAATTTATGACTGAACTCCTGGGAGGAGAATTGTATGTCCCCTGCTCTGTTTTATCCACATTCTGCCACATATTTCATGCTATAGCAGTCTTGGATGATGACCCAGCACATATGGTTCATTTTAAGAACACTTTCACTGCAGATTTCACAAAAAGCAAATAAGGTACCATTGTGAGATTTCTAAAGGTAGATACAGCACTCAACCCAAGGTTTAGAATCTGAAGTGCCTTCCAAAATCTCAGAGGGACAAGGTGTGAAGCATACTTTCAGAAGTCTTAAAAGAGCAACACTCAGATGCAGAAACTACAGAAGACAAACCACGAAAAAATAAAATCAACCTTCTGCTGGTGGCATCTGACTCAGATGATGAAAATAATCATGCGTCGGTCCCCACTGCTTTGGACTATTATCAAGCAGAAGCCATCATCAGCATGGACACATGTCCCCTGCAATGGTGGTTGAAGCATGACGGGACATATGAATCTTTAGCGCATCTGGCATGTAAATATCTTGCGATGCCAGCTACAACAGTGCCATGAAAACACCTGTTCTCACTTTCAGGTGACGTTGTAAACAAGAAGCAGGCATTATCTCCTGCAAATGTAAACAAATTTGTTTGTCTAGCGATTGGCTGAACGAGGAGGACAGAGTGGACTTCCAGGGGCTAAAATTTTACATTGCTTTATTTTTGAATGCAGTTTTTTTGTACATAATTCTACATTTGCAAGTTCAACTTTCTTGATAAAGAGATTGCACTGCAGTACTTGTATTACGTGAATTGAAAAATACTATTTCTTTTGTTTTTTTTACAGTGCAAATACTTGCAATCCAAAATATAAAGTGAGCACTTTACACTTTATATTCTGTGCTATCATTAAAATAAATATATTTGATAAATATAGAAAACAAATATTTAAATAAATGGTATCCTATTATTGTTTAACAGTGCGATTAATCACAATTCATTTTTTAAATTGGTTGACAGCCCTAGTTTTAATATAGCAAAATGAAAACGTATACATCTAGAAATGAAGAACGTTGGCCATACTTACAGGATGGGGGACTCTATCCTGGGAAGCAATGACTGAAAAAGATTTGGGAGTAGTGGTGGATAATCAGCTTAAACATGAGCTCCTAGTGTGACGCTATGGCCAAAAAGACTAATGCAATCCTTGGTTGTATTAAACAGGGGAATCTTGAGTAGGAGAAGAGGCTCTCTTATCCTGATATTTGGTGCTGCTGTGACTGCTGCTGGAATACTGTATCTAGTTCTGGTGTCCACAATTCAAGAAAGATATTGATAAATTGGAGAAGGTTCAGAGAAGAGCCACAAAAATAAATTAAAAGATTAGAAAACATGCCTCAGTGTCTCAAGAAGCTCAATCTATTAAGCTTAACAAAGAGAAGTTTAAGGTGTGACTTCATTACAGTTTACGTATCTGCATAGAGAACAAATATTTAATAATGGGATCGCCAATCTAGCAGAGAAAGGTATAACATGATCCAGTGGCTGGAAGCTGAAGCTAAACAAATTCAGACTATAAGTAAGGCACATATTTTTAACAGAGAGTGTAATTAACCACTGGAACAATTTACCAAGGGCTGCTGTGGATTCTCTATTGCTTACACTTTTAAAATCAATATTGGATGTTTTTCTAAAATATATGCTCTAGCAATTATTTTTGGCAAGTTCTGTGGTCTATATTATACAAGGTCAGACTTGGTGACTTTGGAATCTACAAAAAATGATCAGGAGATAGAAGGGGGGGAAAAAGAGTGCAGAGAAGAACTCTTTGGGCTTGTATATATGGGAAAAGTGACCAATGTACAGAGTGTCTAGAATAAGAGTGTCCAAACAGAGAGTTAATCTTGAATAGCTACAGCACTTGAAATAAGGTAGCCCTCTACCTTATTCTGGAATAACTGCTCCATATACACAAGCTCCTGTTCAAGATATTAATTAGCAAATGAAAATGTAATAATTTTCACCTTACTTCACAGCAACTAACGTGGGTGCATTCTATCTTCGCTGCATTAGAAGGCAGACATATTAACATCAAAAACTAGAGACTGATAACTGTACACTTAATACCCCAAGAACTTAGTAAGGGGCAAGGTACATTTTAAAACAAAGGGAGGTGTATTTTTGCATTAAAGACAAACATACCCATAAAATACATACACGAGCATCTCCCTTCACACCAATGCTCTGTGCTGCTTACCTATAATACAAACTATAGGGAAACAATATATTTTAACGATGTGATGCAGTAACACTGTTCCAACTTTTTTGGCTATTGTTTTCAAACAGAAAATATCACTGCATAGAATACTGAAGTGTCTATATCAAATGGTAGAGCACGATTCCCTAATCTCTAAAATGTTTCTGCCACTTCTAGTTAGTAAGTGGCTTTTATAGTTTTGTAGCCTCAATTTTCAGTGCCCCAGGCAAGCACTTAACTGATTTGTGAAAAGCCTCCAATATCTAACATGGGCTCGTTAACATGCAGAATTATTTTCCACTGCCATAGCAACAGTGTATGAAATGTTGAGGGTGGGGGGACTGGGGGGTGGGGAGGAACAGGCTCCACAAGAGGATGTTTCAAGTTTATGATAACATAGTATTGATATCTTAGCTGTTTTAAACTAGAGAAGTTCAGGATAACATTTGTTACTAACCTACTAAAAAATTAAGTTTCCTGAAAGGTGGCACAGGTGAAGGGGAATTAAAATTCAGCCTGCTGATCTGCAGGGACTTATTTTCTAGTTAGTTATTTTGCATGCATCAAGGGCCTCATTTTTAGAAGTGTTGAACATCTGCAGCTCCCACCAGCGTATTCTGACCCCTTGGGTGCTCACCATCTCTTAAAAATCATTTCAATATGCTTTCACTGATCTCAGTAAAAAATAGAGGAAGGCCAAAGTTTTCAACTGTGTCCAACAGTTTTTAGGATCTCCTTTAAAACATCTATTGATCCGTTTTAGACATGGTGAGCACCCAGAAATCTCATTTACTTCAACTAAGGTGCTTTGTATGTTGGGGGGGGGGGGGGCAAAAAAAAATAAAAAAAGCCTGGCACTAGTTTTGTAGAGAGCCCAATAAATGAAGCACCAAATTAGTGGACACCGTAAAATACATTGGCCCTAACCCTTACCTGTAAAGTGTGCTTCTGTCAGGTGTGCACTACCAATTAGGCAGAAAGACAAAGCTCAAATGTTTATGTGATTCTCCTCATCATGCTAATGTTTTAGGAAGACTAAGAAAATAATATGACTAAAGCATATTTAAGAGTAAAAATTTTCACTCAATGAAAGAGAAAGGAATGGGTGAATATGAGAGAGACTTCCAAACTGATACATTATAACTCAGCTTCCAGGTAAGTATTAAAATATCCTTTTATGCACAGAAAAAGTACCATCAAGCCAAAGAGTTTTAAGAAGCAGCTCACAACAATCCAGGCGAGAAATATTATAGGGTATTGTACAGACTTGCCCAGGAGTAACACCACTAATATCTGAAAACTGTAGTAAACAAGAGACAATTTGATTAGTATATGAAGCAAAGAATCAGAGTAAAATTCTATCTAAATTACATACAAAAAACCATTAGGACAAGGTCAACGTTTCAAAGTACATTACTCAGGAGTTTGATAGTGTCAGAATTAAGGCTAGAAATCCTATTTCTGCCCTTTGACCATAAGCATGATAGTCTAATTATATGATCACATGCTATTTGTTCTGCTCTTGCCTCATTCTGTCCGCAGGACGAACAGTGAAGGAGGCACAGGGCTGCAAGAAGAGAAAGGATGTTTCCTTGTGTTTAAGGCATTGTACTGGAGGGTTCTATTCCTGGCTCTGCAACCCTGTCAGAAGTCTTCCTGCTTACACACTTAGGTTAAAAAAGCAAATGCTGGCATTTTCAAACTTTTGAGTGCTTGACTTTGCAATATTAATGTTCTTTGGGCATGTTTTTGTATGCCATTTGCAAGTGTTTTTAAAGACCCAACTGAAAACACAATAATGCCATAATGTGGAATCACAGTAACTGCCTACATGGGCTGGAGCCCAGGAACTTTAAAAGCCACAGCACAGACCTCCAACAAGTGACCTACATGAGTACCTTGTAACAGAAGTGGCAGTTATCCTCTGGACACCAAAAAGGGAGTTAGGACACACTTTGCCATTGCCTTACAAGTATTTGATAGACAGAGGAATGAAGGGAATTGGGAATTTTGGATTTATTTCTGCGGGGGGGCGAAGAACAGCATTGCCAAACAAATAGCTTAATCATATTCATTCTCAAAGAAGTATGATTAAGTATTGGATAAATCCTACTGGAGACCTGGGACCAGATTCTAATCCCTGCTCCTACCCCTTTATAACATTCCAGATGTGTAAGAAGCTATAAGGGGAGAAGAGGGGCCCACAGAAAGAATCCCACAGCATAGAGCTGGCATGCATACCACTATGCTGCTCCTCCATTGTGGCCTCAACATAGTAGTTTACTGGGAGAAGGAGTGGAAGCACCAGAACATGGAGCACTTCAGTAATTCTGGACTGCAGACAAGCCCACAGGCAGCCAGATAAAGATGCCATAAATTAGAGCAACCTGAGTGCTCCCCTTCCCCACTGCCCTTTTTATCTACTGCCTTCCTGAATGTCAATGGCATGGCAGAAGCCATTCCTGCTGCCATTCAGGACCCGCCACTTCACAAAAATAGGGCTGTGCTTTTCTAGAGTTGGAATCACAGGCAGCATATCATGTTGTGAGCCACACCTTATTGATTCTGTTTTAGCCTTTTAAAAATAGGACACATCAGTTTTAAAAATTATCTTAAACTTTTGTGGCTATATTACTAAGAAGGATATAAATCAGTAAGATAATTTTACAAATCCAATTTACTCTTCACTGTGCTTCTTGTTTACTCTCTGCATTAGTCTCAGCTCCTGAAAAAAAAAAATCAAATAAGTCAATTTCCTTTCTGTTCATAATCAATTTCAGCTTCAATGCCAAGGTGTCACACATTACAGGTGAATGTTTGTTTAAAATTGTTCTTTACTGAGTTTTTTTAAAATGAACAGGGAAGCATTTCTACAGGTTTAAGAGAAGCTTGTTCTTACAAAAATTAAATATGGGAAAAATGCAAGTTGACAATATTCATTTTAGTGTTTTAAATAGAGAAATATTTGGCTTTTCAAAAAATGCATATACTAATTAGGAATTTGGGGTGGAACTTTGTAAAGGGTGGTGAACACATCAGTTTTTACTTTTATGCATTTATTCTCATCTTTGAAAGTCTCCTTCATCCTCTTTCTTTAACTAAATGATATTTCAAATTCTGGTACTGTTTGTGACGTTCTTCTGTGACGCACATTGGGATCGTATTATTTGGTCATTTGCGTTGCTCACTGAACTAAAGTCTGTGCTTGTCAGAGGGAAGAGAACAACTACTTACATTTCTGTGGCATCATATCACTAATCGCTTTATTCAAATGTTACGTTGTCAGAAGCAATACATTCTTACAGAAGAGGCACTAAAATGACAACACATGGACTTTTTCCCTTTCAAGTTAACACAAAGATCATGAGATGAAACAATATAGTTGTAATGTCTACTTGGGTTAAACTCTAATACTATTTTAAAGTAAATCTTCAAAAGCAAGCACATCTGAGATAAACATGTGTGGCACAAAAAGTGTTCTGTCAATATTAGGAAGCAGGATACAGTTAAGACATCTGTGGCTTTTGGTCTATCTGCCTGTAAGGGAATTAGGTCCCAACCTACTGAGTTTAAGTGCAGCTTTTTCAAGCTTGCTATACACTTATTTAATCTATTTTTAATGAATCTGTGGTGGCACTATGAACCAGTGGAATAGAAGCTTTTAATGTTCATGTGTTCTTTTCTATTTCCGCACGACTGACAGAATCTATAAATACAATGATCATGATTTACTACTTTGGGAATGACTTTTTTCTTCTTCTCCTACTTTACTTGGATTGAGTTGGGATTTTATTCAGCACTGCAATCATATGCAGGAAACCACTCACTACTGAACTAAAGGTGCTTTTCATAGTGAACTGCAGTGTTTAGAACTTAAATGCATTTTCCCCCCTTCAAGGACATACTTGAAGAAATTGATATTAATTCTGTCTACCTTAAAGGAGGCCAAGAGTAGAAATAAAATAGTATTCAAGCCACCATTTTTATAGCTGATAAACTGAAATAATAGACCAACAATATGGGATCTGGGGGTCATAGTGGATCACAAGTTAAATATGAGTTAACAGTGTAACACTGTTGCAAAAAAAAAAAAGCAAACACCATTTCGGGATATAGCAGCAGGAGTGTTGTAAGAAAGACAAGAAGTAATTCTTCCGCTCTACTCTATGTTGATGAGGACTCAGCTCGAGTATTGTGTCCAGTTCTGGGAGCCACATTTCAGGAAAAACGTGGACAAATTGCAGAAAGCCCAGAGAAGAGCACCAAAAATTATTAAAGGTGTAGAAAACATGACCTATGAGGGAAGATTAAACGAACCAAATGTTTTCAGTCTGGAAAAGAGAAGACTCAGAGGGGCCAATACTTTTCAAGTACATAAAAGGCTGTTACAAGGAGAGAGAAAAATTGTTCTCCTTTAACCTCTAGGATAGGACAAGAAGAAATGGGATTAAGTTGCAGTAAAGGCGATTTAGGTTGGACGTCAGGAAAAACTTCCTGTCAGGGTAGTTAGTCATTGGAATAAATTTCCTAGGGAGGTTGTGGAATCTCCACTGTTGGAGATTTTTTAAGAGCAGGTTAGACAAACACCTGACAGGGATGGCCTAGAATCTAGATAATACTTAGTGCCCTGCACTCATGGTAGGACAGAGCTAGATGACCTCTCATGGTCCCTTACAGTCTTACGATTATGAGAATGGTAGGTAAGGATTAGATGAATTCAAGACCAAAAAATGTCGTCTTGGTCTCTACATTGATAAAATGTGTCCAAAGCCCTCCCTAGATCTAGAGGTTGGTCTTTATTACAGATCCTTCTTGATAAAGACATGTACCATATTCATGTTCCCAGTGGCACATATGAACAAAAGCCACTGGGAGATATGGGCCAGCAATTTTTTATGGGCCACCAACTGCTTCTTCTTAAGCTAATGTCAAGTCAAAAACTTGTTCTCTTCTTATCCAATACTGGATACATGAAAAGGAGAACCAAGGTGATCCATATTTTCCCGTGCTACTCTTATGCAGGATAGCTGTTTTTATAAATAAGCTATTCCACCTATTCTTCTCAGTTGCTTGATAAGTAAGCTTTTCTAGTACACTGTGCTAAAGGTTTCTTTATTTCCTCAGAAAAGGGATCTGGGCATCACTGCAAACAGATCAGTGATGACTTCTGCTCCGTGTGAGGCACTGGTAAAAAAAAAAACCCACAAACAAAATGTTAAGCAGCATGAAGAATGGGATTGTGAATACTACAATTAAAATGCTTTTTTCTAAATCAGTGGTGGGTCTCATCTGCAATACTGGGTATATTACTCATCATCCCATTTCAAACAGGATACAACAGAACTAGAGTGGGTTTCAGTAAAGAGCAGCATGACTCAAGGATATGGAAACACTTCATATGAAGCAAGGATGAAATGTTGGGACTGTTTATCTTGGAAAAGGAGATGATTAAGAGAGGACAAGATAAAAGTATGTAAAATAAAGAATGGCATAAAGAAAGTGAATCAGGAACTTCTGTTCTCCCTGTCTCATAACACAAGAACAAGGGGACATCCAAAGAAATTAATAGGTGGGAAATTCAAATGCAATTCAAGGAATTGCCAAGGAAATCATTGCCACAGGAAGTTGAGGCCAAGAACTAAGAAGATTCAAGAAGGAATGTTAATATCAAGAATATCCAGAATTTATCATCATAATTGAAGATGAAAATTGTGTGAAAGGGATAACGTGCTTCATGGCTTAAATAAATTTAGAATTATGAGACGAGACCTAATATAGGGGTAGAATATTCCACAAGTACCTACTGTGGGATTTTTACACCTACCCCTAAAGCACCTTGTACTGGCCACTGTCAGAGAGAGTACTAGAACAGATGGACCTTAGCTCCAATACAATATGGCAGTTCCTGTGTTCTCTCCAGATTCCCTAAAACATACTTAACCCAGGGGGAATCTGCAGAGTATATTTGCATATTTAGGCCTGCACAAAATTTCATACTACTTTATGTGATATTTTTATGTCATTTATGTCATGTAAAACTCTATACGTACTGTAATTTCTTTCTGATTTTTTTTTGTATGCATTAAATTCATTGTCCCTTGTCTTAGAAATACAAGATCACTTCTCTGCAGGGCAGATTCATTTAAATCAAAGCAATAAAATCAACTGTAATCCTGATTTAAATCAGCAAGCAGGAAACCTTTATTTAAATAATTAATTTTAATCTTGTTTTGCAATTGTACTTTTAGTTATTTCCCCAAAGTATGGTGGATTCTCATTGGTTGGAAACCATTAAAATATACATATATGTAACTAAACATAACCTTTATGCTAAATTTGGCCTCCCCTCCACCCCCACTAACCAAGATGATAAAGGTACATAATTGTAATGCCAGTAATTACATATTTTAACTTAATTTATCCAGATTCTCAATTTTTACATTTTTATGTTAGAAAATGGTGAATTATGCATTTCTTATTTACTAGATGATTAATATTTTACTTCTGATTTGTGTTAAGCTCTATTTGAATGGAAATTCAGATTAGATTACTAATGCACAAAAACAGCATATTTTTATTAAATGTGCTGGCTACGTAAGAAAAAAGGTTTATCAAAAATGTTATATATAATGCTGATTTATTAAACAAAGGAAAAATTACTTGTAGTTAGTGAGTTGAATTGACTGTTTCTGGTCACAATGTCCTTCAAGACAGTAGAACTAGTAGACCTCATCCAATCAGGAATAGTGCCTACAGGTCAACTCGTTCCTACTTCTTGTTCAGCCAATCACTAAGACAAACAAGTCTGTTTACATTTACGGGCAATAATGCTGCCCGCTTCTTATTTACGTCACCTGAAAGTAAGAACAGGCACTGGCATAGCACTTTTGTGGCTGGCATTGCATTACATACTAGATATGCTACACATTCATATGTCCCTTCATGCTTCAGCCACCATTCCATAGGATATGTTTCCACGGTGATGACGCTCGTTAAAAAAAATAACGCATTAGATTTATGACTGAACTCCTTGGGGGAGAATTGTACATCTCCTGCTCTGTGGTTTTACCCACATTCTGCCATATATTTCATGTGATGGCAGTCTTGGATGACGTTCCAGCACATTATTCAATTTAAGAACACTTTCACTGCAGATTTGACAAAAATGTAAAGAAGGTACCAATGAGAGATTGCTAAAGATAGCTACAGCACTCGACTCACGATTTAACAATCTGAGAGGGACGAGGTGTGGAACATGTCAGAAGTCTTAAAAGAGCAACATTCGGATGCAGAAATTACAGAAACCAAACCACAAGGGAAATCAACCTTTTCTTGGTGGCATCTGACCCAGCTGATGAAGGTGAACGTGCGTCAGTATGAACTGCTTTGGACTGTTCTCAAGCAGAACTAGTTATCAGAATGGAAGCATGTCCTCTGGAACGGTGGTTGAAGCAGAGAGTTACTGCTTAGTATCATTTTTGGTACTTAACCTAAAATAGATTATAATAAATTTAGGCCTTAACATAAATGTTCAAAGTCCAATTTTAAAATAGGTTAATTTTTTAAAATAGCCTGTTAATTTAAATTTAAAAATTCATTTAAAAAAATCTATTTTTAATCCATCCTTATTCTCTGCCCTTTTTGCTTTCCGTTTCAACATTGTGATGTATTATTTTTCATCATTTCCAGCATTAACTTTTCACACTCCTATCTCTGAATTCTGTTAATCCATTTACACTGACATTGGCTCTCCCTAATGAATTCTCTCTCCATGCCCAATTCCAGATCATCACAATAAACTAGGCAGAGAAGTTCCCCATCCTGCTTTTGTAAACAGGAAAATTAGAACAATATCATATGTTGATCCATAGTGAAATTAGGATTTTTAGATTTACTTGATATTCTTTCAGATTGTTAAAATTAAATTATAAACCTTAAATCTTTAAACTCAGTGTTCACTTTCTTAAGTAAATGCATCTTCATGCACTTATACATATACATTTCAGTAGCGCAGCAGAGATGCATGGACGTAGACAGTAATTATATGCAGAACAAACAGCATATACACAAATATCTGTCAGAATGAAGAACTAATCTGCATATACCTTTACAGATGTGCAGAAAATGACTAACGGATAAACTAAAGAAGACCTGCAAACACAAATCATATACCTAACCTTTATTCATTAATAGTCCCCTCTGGGCATGATCAGGGCCAACATTAATAAATGTAATTAATTTCCAAAATACATACTGAATGTCCCCACTATTCAGTTCAACTGAATATGTAACACAAACAACAACAACAACTTTCTTTAGTTTCTCCAAATAATGCCACTGGCTCCAGCTCTACTATGACATCCCAGAATAATTTTTTCTGTGATATCACAACAATCAAGGAATGCTGCTAAAGCTGACCCATAAGTGGTTTTTCTTGACTTCTCAAATTATTATGTAACCTGAAAGTTCATTTGCCTTCAGAGTAATAGCTGGGACATAAGGCCAAGTAAAGAGTATGAGAGAGCCAATAAAATTGGAACAAACTATGCCCCAGAAAGAAACAAGTTATAAAATGGCAATGACAACCTAATTAGTGAATCCAGAAGGGACACTATCAATTTACATTTTTAAAATCTCTCATTTTATATACATCCTACTTGTACTACAAACAAACAGACTATTAAAAGGGACAGAAATTTTAGAAATCTAATTTTTTTTTCTATTTAGAGAGTTTGTCCAAGCTGCAAAGATGCATTAAACAAAATAGAACAAAACAAAAACCCACCAATGAAAACAGACTAGTTAGTTTCATTTCCAGGATCAAGGTCTCATATTAACCTAATCATTCAATATTTTGGCTGGAAATACAAGGGGATACTTTAAAAATAAAATTAGGTTGTACAAAATCTAAAATAAATGTAAATATTTTCCTAGAACTTAAAAAGTTTAATTTTATTGCAATTTTATTTTAAACAGCTAGTCTAGTTTTTGGGGGATACATCTGACCCAACAATTTTTCCCCCCCACACTGAGTCTTCCGTGTGTATGTCTTGCAATTGGATAGCTCAGATCTGCCATGACATGACAGATTGATATACCTCTCTGAGAACACGGTCCTTTCATTGTCAAACTATGGACAGCAACATACCTCCACCATAAAAAAAAATTTTTTTATACACTTAAGAGGGGAAATATTTGACTTGACAGTTAAAGGAAATGAGAAGGCAATATGAATATAAGATCACCTTTCATCCATAAGAATCTCAGAACAATTTACAAATCAGAGCCTAAATATACAAGCCTTCAATATGCACAAATGACCCCCAAAATTGAGTTCAGAAGAAACAGTAAAGAGGGCTTGCAGAACCAGGCACCACTTCACCCAGTGAAAGGCAACCTGCAACTAATATACACAATAGGAAATAATGATAAAAAACTGCTAATAGGATGTCACTTACTTTTGGACTAATGGGTCCCAAAACAGCACTGTATTACAAAATGAGTTTAGTAATTTCATCCAAGGTTAGTGGTTATTTGTCCACATAAAAAAGTGCCACGTAGTTTTAACGGTCACATGCAATGTTTTTGTAGCCATGTTGGTCTCAGAATATTAGCGAGAGACATGGCGGGTGAAGTTGGCTTAATAAAAGATATTACCTCACCCACCTTCTCTCTCTATTTCATAGTAAATTTATTCTGTTCAACGGCGGCCCAGTGGTGGAATTAGTGGGGTGCTTCTGGTCAAGAATGGGGTACATAGAGGAAAGAGTAAAACTTTGCAAGGTGCCTGTTCACATTATGTATAGCTCAAACCAACATTATTAGCTCACGTCCAAGAGCAACATGAAAAATCTTCACTCTTCCACTATATCAAAATGACAAAAATGAATCAACATTATTTTTATTGTCCATCAGCCAAGTCAAACTGCCATGAAAACAGTCCAAGCCAGGCCCAGCACGGCCCACACAAAAAAATCTACTTGTTTACCCTTTACCACGAAGATGAAAATTAAAACAAAAACTAATCAAAAAACAAACTAATTTTCCCAACTACAAAAATACCCTGTCCATAGTAAGCAGAATTTTGTATGGCTGCCTTCTACATAGTCATTTAAAAACACAAGAAGCAGTGACACCTGATATAGCTTTTAACTTTCACGCCCTTTTATTTTACTGACATGATTTACAGTAAGATTTACAATATATTCTTAGATGAGATCAAACTCTGAACAAACACACAGTCCAATCGTTAGTCCTTCTGCATGAATGGGAGTTTTGCAAGCACAAAGACTAATGACCAAGCTTCAACCAGAGTTCTCAGTTACTTACATTGCAACAAAATGTCTTTTCAAGTACCCCTATTTGTCTTTACTTGATGAGAAATTTGTAGATGAATACATTAAGGCAATAATGTTGTTCTTTCCTCTGTTGCTATGTGAAAGACACATACAAAACAGATGAAACAGTGAAACTAAGTGCTGTCAAACCACAAAGTAAATAAACAAAATGAAAAAATTAGAAAAAATTGTTTTAAATTTTTCATTTATAGTGATCTTGAGTGTTACCTGCAACCCTTGTAGGTAAAAAAAAGCTGTTCACACAGAAAAATGATCTTTAAGTTGACAGAGCCTTGTAAATTTTTACGTTAGTCTTCTGTTTACATTCAAGTACCTAGAAAAATTAAAAATGGACCCAAACTGAAATACCATAAGCAAATTTTCACCCCTCATTTCTGATAAACTGTTGAAATCACTCAAACATCATTCTGCTGGTTTGTTAACAACAAAACTCCCCCAATCCCTCCAGAAAGCATCCCTGTCATATATTTGTTAAATATATTGTTTGGATAGTTTATCACTGTACATAAGCATTTTAACACAGCAACCCACTCAGTACTTCTAACAAGGGGTTCAGATTCAATTTGTTTTGTGGCTGGGTAACTAGAATCTAACAACTAAATGTCTCTGAATATTTGATTTTTTTTTAATTGGGATGCTCAAAATTTTATAAACACACTAATTAAAATAAAATTAATTTGTACTACAGCATCCTCTACATTGGTTCAAATTTTTTTAAAAAAGTGTTCTGCTCCTTTGATATTTAAAAAGGTCTTTTCAGCAAGAGAAAAGTGTCTATATATGAAAGTGACTATATATAAGAGAAAAATATTTCCTTTTCACTGACTTTTCAATTTTAGCGATCTGAGGAATTAGTTAACAGAAGATACAGCATTATCTAAGATGTGATTTTCAAGTCAATGTCATCTCATTAAGGTTAGACTTATTAGAAACACTAGCATCTGATATTCCTTGATATAGAAATAAATAGTAGTGTTCTACTGATAACAAAAAATAATTTGAATTGTTTATTGCTGTGGGAATTGGCAAAATGGTTAATATTTTGTCTTGAAAGCAATGCAACAAAATGCACTGGTAAATTTGGTTTTTTGGTATTTTATTTCTGATTCACTGTTCCTAAATATGAAAGGTTTCAGAGTAACAGCCGTGTTAGTCTGTATTCGCAAAAAGAAAAGGAGTACTTGTGGCACCTTAGAGACTAACCAATTTATTTGAGCATAAGCTTTCGTGAGCTACAGCTCACTTCATCGGAGCTGTAGCTCATGAAAGCTTATGCTCAAATAAATTGGTTAGTCTCTAAGGTGCCACAAGTACTCCTTTTCTTTTTCCTAAATATGAAATTACCCTAATTATCTTCTTAACACTCCTTTCCTTAATAAATTTTGAAATTTAATAAAGAAAGTGATTTCTGGATTAATGTCTCTTTGAATGCAATCTTTATTTTAAAAACAAAAAAAGAAAATCAGCAACAAAAAGTACAGGTTTCTCCAGGCTCCCTAGCAATAAGCAGTCTCTCCCCCATTGCACTCTAACATAAACTTCTTAGTCTCTCTCTTTCTATGCAGATCTAATCTGCAAGTCTGTTCAGTACAGACAGTGTACTGCACTGTGAATGGACAGCCAGGTATTTTATGAATGGAGTAGATCACGTGCTCCCAGCACCTCCCAGAGCTGATATTTCCCACATAATTCTGTCAACAAGCAATTTTTTTTTAAAAAAAATACAAGTAGACCTGGAAATCCTAACGTTCAAACTTCCTACAACAACCAGTCCGTTGACGTGCAGGAAAAGGCCTCTACAATTTGAAAGGCAGGTTTTGTTGAATGTCAACGGTGATGGTTTAATGGTTTTTTTTTTATGAATGGAGATTGTGGTATGCAAATTAGAACGATTCACAAAAAAGAAAACATGGCGACTGCTTCTGCCTCCTTACACCGATACTGAAGCAATTCACCTTCTAAACCACCTCAGTGTAATGCTTCGTGCTTTACAGACTGGAGCTCAGGATTTCTCAAAACTCTTGTTATCCAACTTTGAAAATGTAGTCAATGTTTTAAAAAGAAAAATGCTTTTCCTTAACGAGGTATATCTTAAGGAATGAAGGTTTTATTTAGAGGAATGCATGCAAATAACAATTTGCCTCCCACTGCCAATGACATTTTTGTCATATAAATTAACTCGCTATTAAAAATAATTTTTTTAAAAAGCACACGACGGTTATTTTCCATCACCAAGAGTTGTCTCTGCACTATGACGAGCCACATCACTCGTAAAACAAATTATCAGCAAATGACTAAATTGTAAATCATTATTCTGGAAAGGATTACACAGCCTGTAGCAGTCAGAGCCAACAGTAACCCTTATGCACTTTATACCCTTAAGTGTTTCTGATAACGACTGAGATCAACCCACCGCAAAATACTTTGCGCTTCTGTTTTTCAACGCCATAAGACACATTTACTAGTAGAATATTATTTCTTCCACTCCATCCAAAATGTAAGTATCACAGACTAATAGGATAAATGGGTAGGACAAATATCTAAAAACCACATGAGGCCGACTGATTATCCAAGCTAGGTACATTAAAAATGTACGAGACTTGCTTTTCCCTTAAAAAAGAAGTCACAGCAGCTCATTTAAAAACAAACCAAAAAAAGCGTTAGGGAAAGGTTTAAACTGTATTTACATTGAGTCATCCAATTAAAATTCAGCAGCAGTCTCCTGCAGGATGAAGCTCCCACACCCTAGTTTCCATGTGCAACATCTAGGAGATAAGATTTGATCCCAGGCGGCATGTGGAAGAGCGGGGTGCACTGTCAGTATGTTTGGACATTAAACCCCCACCGTTCCCCACCTTCAACACGCTACCTGGCCACTTTTTTGTCATGCTGTAATTGCACAGCACTTTCATAGAGACTGGCTCCCAGTCTTTATGAAAGAAGCTCCTCAACCACAAGAAGAGACCCTCAGGGTCTCCCTACGGGTACGGACTGATGCGCAATATACACACGGGCACAGACCATCCAAAAAGCCAGAGCAATGCAGCGTTGAAATGCCAAAACGTAAAAGCAGGGGAGCCAGGAAACGGAGGAATCCGACGAAGATTAATAATATTTGCTTACTCGTTGTTAGAAGTCGCCGTCTCTTCGCTCATTTTCTCCTCACCGCGATCCGACAGCGAGATGGAGCAGCAGCAGCACCGACGCAGCCAGGGCGCAGCAAGAACTCACCAGAAACCTCACCATTGTTAACCCCCGGATCTGCCTCCCCAAGGGGAAGCACTAGCAACGCGGCAGGGGCAAGGGCAAGTCTTTTATCCGAGAGCCGCAGGGGACTTGGCTGTCCGGCGCTGGAGCGCAGCCCCCTGCCTCAGCGATGGTGGCAGCCGCAGCCCCTCCGGTCTTCAATGGGAGCAGGCTGGCGCCGGGGGAAGAGGAAGGCTCCCAGCAGCAGTGGACTCCGCGCCGCCGTCCTCCTGCTGCAGCTCATCTCCCGCTGCAGCTCCCTTCCGTGCCCTCCGCCTCCTCGCCGAGCGGGCTCTCCCCTCGCAGCGCGCCCCGGGGCAGCGGGGAGGGGAGCAGCCGCGGCAGAAATTCCTCCGACCAGCAGCGGCCGCGATCCGGGGGGAGCGGGGGAGGAAGGAAGTGGCGGGGGCAGGTCACCCACCCCTCCCTCCGCGAGCAACAGCCCCGAGCGAGGAACAAGCCGGGCGGCCCCGGGGGGTGGGGGTGGAGCGGGGAGGCGCTGTGAGGCAGCTGGGGGGATGGGGCGGCGGGATGCGTCACGGCTGTTTGTGTGCGGAGAGGGGCAATGGGGGCAAGGAGCCAGCGGGCGTCCCGCGGCGGGGCGGAAGGGAGAAGCCCCCAGCCGGAGGCGGCGATAAGTTCAGCAGCCGCGTTCCGGCCCCAGCAGCAGCAGCAACTCCATTAGCCGCAGCCCCGCGCTCTCCTCCCACCTCCTCCTCGCAGGAAAACTGGGCGGAAGCGTTGACTTCAGGCTCCTTCCGCCGCCACAGCTTAAATCCCACTAACCACGGGAGGGGGCCGGCGGCAGAGAAAATAATCCCCTCGGGCCCCCCCGCCGCTAGAGAGGCCTGCAGCGCCTCCCCTCGCAGTGTCTCCAGGGCAAGCTAGTTTCCTGAAAGTAGTTCCTTCCCTTCCACTCACTTCCCAAGGAGTTGTCAGTGTCACACACACACTCGCAGAAGCGCGGAGGGATCTATAAAGCACTGCAAGCGACCCCCCCTCCCCCCGTGTGCAAGATCCTGTGGCTGTATGTATGTGTGCGAGGTAGAACCGAAGAGAGCTAGCAAGAGAGCTGGAGCTGCTGCCTGACTGCCTGCCAGGTCTGGGAGGGTGAGGGCCCAGAGGCTGCAGGGCTGTAACGCAACCCTTGCACAGTGTAGGCAACTCGCTTCCAGTCCTGCAAAGTTGGATCGGCCGGTGCTGTTCCCTTCCTGTACGGGCTGGAGTCGTTGGCCGGCAGGGAGGCTGCCCTGGTGCAGCACAAAGCGCGTACATGGCACAGGCTCATCTGTTACTCTGCACATAAAGTGGGCTCTGCTGCCACACTGCAAGGGGGCGGACCGGGTTAATGCACGCAGCGCTAGTGCTGAGGTTGCATTGCTGCACCACAAAACATTGCACGGTATTCATCTAGTTCTGCTGGGCTAAACTGTATTTGCTTCTATTCACGAAGGAGGGAATGGTTAATCTATAAGGAGCCTGCTCCAATGGAAAGCAGTGGGATTTTTGCCATTGAGTTCAGTGGGAACAGGATGCTGCTCCGGTTACATGCCAATAGCTGCTGCAGAACATGCTCATTGAATGCATTAATCTTGCCAATGCAAGGAATCAATATACTTTCTGTAAACCTGAGCCAATGCTTTTCTGTCCATTCAATCATTTTTTTAATGCATGGATTTGTTTCTGACAGGCTTGGAGGGGGTTTGCTAATAAGCACGAGGTGTAAGATTGCAGACATGGAGGAATGCGGGAAGGGGTAGTGTTTGCCGTCAGAGGTTGTTGAAGCGTGGCCTGACACACTTCAAACAAATGCCTCTCCTTCTACAGTACACGCAGGAGGCCTGTGACTGCAATTTATCCTTACTATCAGAGTTCGCATAGACACATGCAAAGTGTGCTTAGTGAATCGAACATTTCCTCGTTAAACGCTCTTAGAGGCTTGGCAGGCTTCTTTACCAATGTGGATGTAACTCTGGGATATCAGCAACAACAGCACCAATGTCTCTTTGTTTTGTCTTGGGGAGAGGAGGACATGACTAGCAGAGGACAGAACTGAATCTTTAGTAGATTATACTTTCAGTGTGTCCTCCTTTACCTAAATTCTTAATTGATGCTGCTTTTAGGAACAACAATAGAATGGAAAATCTAGAAACATGGTTAAATTGTTAAGGATGTGCTATGCTTGGCTTTAATCCATCCAGTTTAAATCCTTGTGGATGCATTATCCATAAAATGCACATTACTCACTGTACCCTTTCAGTTTTGAAGAGAGCCCTCTTTATAATTAGTTTCTTAATTGTGTAAAATCTGGAAGCAGTTTACCTGTGTAGTTTATTACATGATGACAGAAGAGAAACAGTATTAAAAGGTATATACAGTGATGGTGTAGTTGTGTTGGTTCCAGGATATTAGAGAGAGAAGGTGGGCAAGGTAATACCTTGTATTGGACCAACTTCTGTTGGTGAGAGAGAGAGACAAGCTTTTCCACTTATACAGAGCTGGGAAGAAGAGCTCTGTGTGAGCTTGAAAGCTTATCTCTCTGACCAACAGAAGTTGGTTCAGTAAAAGATACTACCTCAGCCACCTTGCCTCTCATGAAAAATATATGAAACACAGACTTGGCCTCCTCTCTAAAACAAACACACAATAAAATGGAAGTACTTGTAACTGTTCCAGGATAGGTACACAGGAGGAGGTGGGTTTAAAAAACCCAGCTGTAACCCTTTTCAGGACCTTATATAGTAAACGTGTTACCGTAGAAGAGCTTCTTTGCCTGATTTAACTGAAAATTAGAGATACAATGAAACTTGCACTAAAGGTTATCTCCCTCTCTTATGGGGCCCCTTATAATTATTCCACATTTCCAATATAATTTTGTTTCACTTCTGTTGGTCAAACAGTTTCTTACTGACCATCTTGGGTAGTTGCTTAGGACAGGTTTCCCTTTCTCAGTAGATGTGGTGTCTTTTGTGTTCAAGTTTCAGCAATTGTTCCCAGAAATGTTTTTGTGAGGAACTGTCCTTTGCTCAATGAGTGAAGCAGTCCAAGAAGATGCTACAATGAGAGGTATCTTATATTTATTTGTATTACTATAGCCCCTAAAAGCTCTAGTCATGGACCAGGACTCCATTGTGCTACGAACTGTACAAACATACAGCAACAACGATGATCTCTGCCCCAAAGAGCTTACACTTTTTTTAGTTTGTTTGTTCCTTCTGTCAAGGAACTTCAACAGAACCATTTTTAACTAACACAGGACGATGTATTGATGCACAAAGGTCCTTCTTTTATACATATATTAAGTTCCTTATAATATTCCTACTGATAGCAATTTGGTGTGTGTAAAAAGCGTTCTAACTTAAATATAATGGAACAATTACAGTAAACTGCCATCACCCTTTCTCTAATAATGGCCTTTAACACATATCTCAAACATGCTGTAATAATATTTTCTTCTTTCTCTTAGAAGGATGGTAGGAGGAATAATTAGTAATTGTTTTATAAAAGCATAAGGCATTTACAAATGTAACAATTTTAAAAATGTTCTGCCAAAGACTAGATCAATCATGTGTGGCACAATTCCATTTCAATAAATAAAAATGTATCCATTTTTGTACAAGACATTTACAGTATAATTAAGGCTTCTTGGGGGGGGGGATTTATAAATTTCACTGGGGGTTATTTTTAGCAATTTTTAAATTTTACGTAGATGTCCAGAAATCAGGAGTTTTCAGGGCTTTCTCTTTGTATATACTGTAATGAATAATCTCTTTATAATGTTCTACTTTTATGTAGTGCTGTTTCGAACATTAAGGCGAAGTAGGGAACCTTTAGTGCACACCAGCAGAGCCTACACGGGCCAATTAATGTGCAACATGATAGCGTGCTTTAGAAATCACATTCCCATAGTCTGCATTACTGCTCTGTGCAGACAAACCCTTACATACTAGTAACCATTTCCAGTGTTTACTGGATAAACATTCAATTTCTTTTCTTTTCTATTGGGGTTGTTATATCAGTGTTTATCAGTTAAAACTGAAAACCAGAAGTCCTAAATATAATCTAGCAGAATAAAATTATTTGTATCACAGCATCTGTGTGAAAGAAGGAAAATATTTTTACTCTGAGCTATAGACACAGGATTTATTCTAGTTATCTAAGTGAGAGTGTTTTTCAGTTTACTTTCTGTTTTGAGACTGGCAGATAATGTGATTTCCTGTTAATTTAATCCTTGTTTTATACCGGTTTCAAAGTTTAAATGGCTAAGATCCTTTAAGTTAATAGTTTACAAAGATAAGTTGATTAATATGTTCCAGTACAAGAAATGCTCAGGAATCAGTTCACTTTGTCAGATGATGATATAGCTCTGTTTAGATCCAAATGCAGCAGAGACAGAGGCTCATGAAGTAGAAGAGAATATTTGAAGAGGTTTTTTTTGTAATTGGGTTTTTAAATATGTTGTTTCACTGTGGTAGTTTATGAGATGAAACAT
Source organism: Caretta caretta (assembly GCF_965140235.1). NCBI lineage: Eukaryota > Metazoa > Chordata > Testudines > Cheloniidae > Caretta > Caretta caretta. Next base: position 75,110,869 of record NC_134211.1, read on the forward strand.
TTTGCAGAGTATCATGAAGACACAAAGGATTTCAAATAACTGCAACATACTAATCTTCATTTCCCAGAATAGTGGTGTGGAACCTGTAGCCTTTTAAACAGGGGCATTCAAGGGTGTGTCTTAAGAAGAAAATGTGAGCTGCACCTTGCATCTTTTTATCTAAGTGTTATAATGTCAGTACATGGAAGAAGTAGGGAATTCCCGGTCCTCCAATGCCTCCCACCACTTCTTCAACCAGCTGTGCCAGCTCTGCTCCTGGGAATATTCCTATGCTGGAGATTCTATAGCAGGAGACGTGTGAGTGATTTCTGCTCCCTTAGGCAGTGTCTGGGAGAGGCAAAGAGAGCAGAACAAGGCAGGGAATCTGCCTCTGTGTTGATTGTGGCACCTTTATTTTTAAAAAGTAGTATTTTAGGCCCATGGGGTAAAAAGGTTGGACATCACTGTCCTAAAATATTTGCAAGGCCTAAATGATCCGGAAAAAGAGGTAAACAGTGAGGTGGCAAAATTTGCAGATGATATAAAATTACTCAAGATAGATAAATCCAAAGCAGACTGCAAAGCATTACAAAGGGATGTCACAAAACTGGATGACTGGGCAACAAAATGGCAGAGGAAATTCAATGCTGGTAAATGCAAAGTAATGCACATTGGAAAACGTAATGCCAACTATACGTACAAAAAGATTAGCTGTTACCACTCAAAAAAGAGATCTTGGAGTCATTGTGGATATTTCTCTGAAAATATCAGCTCAATGGGCAGCAACAGTCAAAAAAAAAGCTAACAATGTTAGGAAACATTAGGAACGAGATAATAAGACAAAATATAATAATGCCACTATATAAATCCCTGGTATGCCCACACCTTGAATACTCCTTCTGAAGGTCGAAACAGCAGACTGGACTTCTACATAGAGTGCTTCCGCCGACGTGCACGGGCTGAAATTGTGGAAAAGCAGCATCACTTGCCCCATAACCTCAGCTGTGCAGAACACAATGCCATTCACAGCCTCAGAAACAACTCTGACATCATAATCAAAAAGGCTGACAAAGGAGGTGCTGTCGTCATCATGAATAGGTCGGAATATGAACAAGAGGCTGCTAGGCAGCTCTCCAACACCACTTTCTACAAGCCATTACCTTCTGATCCCACTGAGGGTTACCAAAAGAAACTACAGCATTTGCTCAAGAAATTCCCTGAAAAAGCACAAGAACAAATCCGCACAGGCACTCCCCTGGAACACCGACCAGGGGTATTCTATCTGCTACCCAAGATCCATAAACCTGGAAATCCTGGATGCCCCATCATCTCAGGCATTGGCACCCTGACAGCAGGATTGTCTGGCTATGTAGACTCCCTCCTCAGGCCCTACGCTACCAGCACTCCCAGCTATCTTTGAGACACAACTGACTTCCTGAGGAAACTACAATCCATCGGTGATCTTCCTGAAAACACCATCCTGGCCACTATGGATGTAGAAGCCCTCTACACCAACATTCCACACAAAGACGGACTACAAGTCGTCAGGAACAGTATCCCCGATAATGTAACGGCAAACCTGGTGGCTGAACTTTGTGCCTTTGTCCTCACCCATAACTATTTCACATTTGGGGACAATGTATACCCTCAAGTCAGCGGCACTGCTATGGGTACCCGCATGGCCCCACAGTATGCCAACATTTTTATGGCTGACTTAGAACAACGCTTCCTCAGCTCTTGTCCCCTAATGCCCCTACTCTACTTGCGCTATATTGATGACATCTTCATCATTTGGACCCATGGAAAAGAAGCCCTTGAGGAATTCCACCATGATTTCAACAATTTCCATCCCACCATCAACCTCAGCCTGGACCAGTCCACACAAGAGATCCGCTTCCTGGACACTACAGTGCTAATAAGCGATGGTCACATAAATACCACCCTATACTGGAAACCTACTGACTGCTATTCCTACCTACATGCCTCCAGCTTTCACCCAGACCACAACACACGATCCATTGTCTACAGCCAAGCTCTACGATACAACCGCATTTGCTCCAACCCCTCAGACAGAGACAAACACCTACAAGATCTCTATCAAGCATTCTTACAACTACAATACCCACCTGCTGAAGTGAAGAAACAGATTGACAGAGCCAGAAGAGTACCCAGAAGTCACCTACTACAGGACAGGCCCAACAAAGAACGCCACTAGTCATCACCTTCAGCCCCCAACTAAAATCTCTCTAATGCATTATCAAGGATCTACAACCTATCCTGAAGGACGACCCATCACTCTCACAAATCTTGGGAGACAGGCCACTCCTTGCCTACAGACAGCCCCCCAACCTGAAGCAAATACTCACCAGCAACCACACAACAGAACCACTAACCTATCCTTGCAACAAAGCCCGTTGCCAACTGTGCCCACATATCTATTCAGGGGACACCATCACAGGGCCTAATCACATCATCCACACTAGCAGAGGCTCGTTCACCTGCACATCTACCAATGTGATATATGCCATCATGTGCCAGCAATGCCCCTCTGCCATGTACATTGGTCAAACTGGACAGTCTCTACATAAAAGAATAAATGGACACAAATCAGATGTCAAGAATTATAACATTCAAAAACCAGTTGGAGAACACTTCAATCTCTCTGGTCACCCGATTTCTGGTCTCAAAGTGAGTATCCTTCAACAAAAAAACTTCGAAAACAGACTCCAACGAGAGACTGCTGAATTGGAATTAATTTGCAAATTGGATACAATTAACTTAGGCTTGAATAGAGACTGGGAGTGGTTGAGTCATTATACTAAGTGAAACTATTTCCCCTTGTTTATTTCCCACCCACCCCCATCCCCCCACTGTTCCTCAGACGTTCTTGTTAACTCCTGGAAATGTGCTGGAAATGGCCCACCTTGATTATCAATTCAAAAGGTTTTCTCTCCCCCCACCCCACTCTCCTCCTGGTAATAGCTCATCTTAAGTGATCACTCTCCTTAGAATGTGTATTTTTTCATGGTCTGTGTGTATATATAAAATCTCCTCACTGTACTTTCCACTTTATGCATCCGATGAAGTGAGCTGTAGCTCACGAAAGCTTATGCTCAAATAAATTGGTTAGTCTTTAAGGTGCCACAAGTACTCCTTTTCTTTTCACCTTGAATACTGTGTGCAGTTCTAGTTGCCTCATCTCAAGAAAGATATATTAGAAAGGGGAAAGGTACAAAGAAGGGCAACAAAAATGATTAAGGGTATGGAACAGCTTCCATATGAGGAGAGATTAAAAAGATTCATACGATTCAGCTTAGAAAAGAGACGACTAAGGGTGGATAAGGGAGTTCTATAAAATCATGAATGGTGTGGAGAAAGTGAATAAAGAAGTGTTCTTTACTTCTTCACATAACACAAGAACCAGGAGTCATCCAATGAAATTAATAGGCAGCAGGTTTAAAACAAACAAAAGGAAGTACTTCTTCACATAGCACACAGTCAACTTGTGGAACTCATTGCCAGGATGTTGTGAAGGCCAAAACTAAAACTGGGTTCAAAAAAGAATTAGATAAGTTCATGGAGGACTGGTCCATCAGTAGCCAGAATGGTCAGGGAAGCAACCCCATGCTCTGGGTGTCCCTAGCCTCTTGTCTGCCAGATTCTGGGAGTGGATGACAGGGGATGGATCACTCGATAACTGCCTCTTCTGGTCATTCTCTCTGAAGCACCTGGCATTGGCCTCTGTTGGAAGACAGGATAGTGGACTAGATAGACCATTGGTCAGACCCAGTATGGCCATTCTTATGTTCTGTTTGGAGCAGAAACTAGTGATGCTGAGTCAGATATTCTCTTAGTGTAATTTATTTATTTACAAAATGTACACAAGTCCTGTTTCCTTGAACAGCGGTGCTAACAGCCTGCACACAAGCAAACCCCTTTTGCAGATACTTCAGATAAGGCACCACTGCTCTGTCACAGGTGGCTGCCTTGAGCCTCTGCCACTCTCCAGGATTCACACAAACAGATCCAACTGCTTAAATACACTCTGCAATTTACATCTGGGAAACCCTTAGTCCAAAGCTCCCCTCCATCTCTAGGGTCTGGAAAAGATGAATCCTAACTTGCAAGCCATTAGAGTCTTGTACCATAACAATATATATGTCTAAGATATACCCCCACTTTATTACTGATATAAGGATGGATCCTCAACTGTGGCCAAGATACATTTGGTGCAGCTGGGAGATATGGGGCAGGCCAAGGGTGGCTTTGTGGCTGGTCACAACTGCTGAAATGTATGCCTGGCTGCCAATGGCTCAAGGTGCCATTTTGGCATCCAAGGACCGTCACAACGCAAGGGTGCTCTGGCCTCAGTTCTTTTCATGGGAATCCATCCTATGACAGGGATTAGGAATGGGGGTGGCATGAAGCCATTGATAAGATAAAATAAAGAAAATGTATTTCATTAGTAAGTCATAAAACATACAAGAATTAATATAATCATGCAAAGTATCATCAAGTTTTCTGCAATTTGTTCCTTTTACATTCACAATTTTAATGTAAACTGACCTATCTAAAACTGGCCTACCCTAACCTGAACCCATCTTTGGCATTCTCAACTGCTCAAATATTTGAACTGAAAGTATTCAATTAACAATAAATTATTGTGGTGTGGCAGCAGTCTGGTACATCTTGCAAAGGTTACTTACTTGGCAAGAGGGGAAAAATTTAAACCAGGAATAAATTTGACTCAATATACTTATTTAGCACCCCTTAAAATGGCTTACACTTTTGCTTGTGAATACCTCTAAAGAAATAGCTGAAGATAGGAATTTCTATTTATTCCTATTGGTTGGTACACGTCTTACATTTATGATTGGGGAATTAGATAAAGAGTGGGAATTAGCTGGGTTTGGGTGCATAACTCCTTATCAGCATGGGATTCACGTTAAAAATGCCATCCCAAGTATTCAGTCCAGGACTGTTTAATTGTGGGGATTAAATCAACAACTCTGAGTTTAGGTTTTAACTCTAAAATAATAATTTGGATGTGTTCCCCCACAAATCACAATAAATTATGATCACATCCAGCTATTAGTGGTAGATTAATTAACCTAAAACTAAAGTATCATGGATGTTAAAATTTTCCTGAGTTATAGCATTTTGAGGAAAATTGTCCAAAGTAATTATCTTTTCTGGGGGAAGGGGAGGTACTGTTGCCCATTTTCTACAGTCACAATCCTAGTGCTAGTTAAACACTGGGTGGTCATTACACATATCCTACTAATAAGGATTTAGCTGAATTGAGCTGATTAAATCTATATTAGTACTTCAGCAAAGTCAGATCTTGTTAACTTCTAAACAAGATTCCAGATACATACAGAAGATACAGAAAGCTACCTTCCTCATCAGAGACTTTGTATATTGAAAATAGACTTTTTCTATCAAATTACAAGAACAGATTACAACCAAATCTCTGTAAACTCTTGCATGATCTAGGTGGATGTGACTCAAACAATCTGAATTTCAGAAGTTATTCCAGTGATTTGATGTGTATTTAAAATAATTTATACCACAAAGAAAAACAAATACTAGTACTAGCTTCTGTGTGTAGGCAATATGGAAGCCCAAGGTGGGGGGGGGGGGGGGTTGCCAGGTTTTAGGTTTTTTGGTCCCTGCAGTAGTGGTCAAAGGGAGACAAGACAGGAAGACATTCTGTGTTAAATCATAAACCTGAGTAGAGATGTTTAATCTCAATTCTGTTTGTATTGCTGGTAATTATTCCTCTAGAGGATATGGTAAACAAGGAAGTTTGGAGAGAATTTAATGTCAATTTGTGGATAAAGTTACATGGGTTTGGAATGAACTGTTTGTTTCTGAGCAGGCACCGGACAAACACTAATTCCCATCTTGAGCACTGGTCTGTGGTCCTGAAGTACTGGAGTTGTTGGATATATTAGTTCTACAGTCTGTCCTGTTTGGAAAAGGCCAGTGAGGAAGAAATGGGTTCACTGGTAAAGTCTTGAAATACTTCGAGGGTCGTATGTTGCCAGTTTCACTTAAGAAAGTTATGTACAGTCTCGTCTCAAGACACAAGCATTTCTGGATTCTGACAGTCTAACAAACTATTGCATTATAATATTGCATTTTTGGTTAATATCACTGAAAAGTCTGTGATGAGCCAACTCTCACAGTAACTTGCTGCCTCAGAGTTGCTTGACCCTTGTCAGTTGGGATTCTGAGCATGGTACTGCATAGACATTGAACTGGTTTACTTAGTAGACATTGAATAATGAGCACATCCAGGACTGGATTTAGGGGCAGGCAGCCGCCTGGGATGACCGGCGTGGGTTGCTGATTTTGTTGTTAGCAACAAAAGGGAAAATAGAATGTTTGAAGTAATTCCGTATGTGGATTCATTCTTCACTAATCTCCTGGAATGTTCTGGACCTTTGTAGAATCTTGTGGAACCTTCCAGACTTTCTGTAAATACAGATTTACAGATCCTAGCATGCAAGTTTATCATTTTATATGACAAGGATACATCATGCAAATCATGTATCAAAGTCATGAAATGGGCTACAAATGCAATTTAAAAAAAGATATTCAAAAGTTTAACAAATTGGGTGGGGGGGTGGAGGCGCCGAAGACGCTCCTCTCCTGGGGCACCATTTGGTCTAGGGTGGCCCTGAGCACATGTACATGTTGGTATTAATAAATCAATCAACTGCCTTTACTGTTGATCATATGGCATAATTGACTTGCCTATGAACCACAGTGGGAGCATCTGGAGGTTTGCCCTGAAGTAGCTCCATTCCTTTCTTGCTGAGAACATTCAGAGAAAGCTTTTGAGCTACTGTTCTTTCTCTTTGAGGTGCTCTTGTGTGGGTTCCACACTATTCAGTCTTGTCTCTCTTTTTTTCAGTGTGTAGCTGAGGCTGACAGGAGAGTTAATGAGGAGACTTGTCTTCAGAATGCTGCTGAAACTCAACACTATCTGCTATTTCCTCCAGCTAAACAACTGCAGCTGAGCATCTTATTCAGAGTCTGGGGCAGGGATGAGAGCTAGCTGAAAGATTCAGTTGGGATAAACCAGAAGTGATGCTGTTTGTCTGGAAGAAGCAACCAGAAGATATGGTGAAGAGTATATTTGTCCCTTTGATTGAGGACGTGTATCTGCCATTTGCAGTCAAGTAGTAGACTAGTAGTTCCCTGGCTACTTTTAGATGATAAGGTAGCAGCAATGACCAAGATGGTTTTTGTTCATCTATGTTGTGACCATTTCATTCAGATGTAGGCACCACCACCTCAATCCAGGCCTTTGTCATTTTGAGATAAAATTAGTAGCTTATAAAACCATAAAGCATGACTATGATTATCCCGTCTGACCTCCTGCCTAACACAGGAGTTTCCTGAATTAATTCCTGTTTGAAATTCTTTTAGAAAAACATTCAATCGTGATTTAAAAATTGCCAGTCACGGAGAATCGCTTCATAAGTTGTTCCAATGATTAATTACCCTTACTGTTTAAAAATTGTGCCTTATTTTTAGTCTGAATTTGTCTAGCTTCAATTTTCAGCCATTGGATCTCGTTTTACCTTTGTCTGATTGATTGAAGAGCCTAGTATCAGGTTTTTTTATTCCACATCTAGATACTTATACACTGTGATCAAGTCATCCTTAATCTTCCTGGGTAAGCATCTGACTCTCTCGCCAACTCTTCTCTTGCTGGCTGGGAGTAGCATAGTGACTCTCCTCCTGCTTTGGTTCCCCTTACCAACAGCCGCTCTGTTCTTGTGGTGGTCTATCTCTTCCTGTGACTTGGTCCTTTGGTGGGCCAGGTCATTTTTACTCTTGCCTCTTTGGGAGAAACCTGAGTCTAACAATGCCACTGGTTTAGCAGTTTCATACCACAGATTCAGCTTAATTTCAGGCTTTTGGGTGCATGATTCAGGCCCATGGTTCCAGGGTCTTCATACCCCCACTGTCTATGGGCCCAGAGAGGAACCCAGGCTTACTCTCTAACCTGGGATCCAGCCTGGGGATACTGTATGAAGCAGATAAGGTCTGTTCATTCAGATGCTCTGCTCTATCTTTGGTCTGCTTCCTTCCATGGCCTGCAGCTAGGCTTTTCTTTCAATCACTTGCCCGACTGATGCTTCTGCAGCACCCAAAATCAAGGGGATCCAACCTAGCTGAGGAACTAAAAGAAACAAAAAGGTTCTGGCATCCGACCTACCTGCCCCAAAGGGGATCTGACACTTGGGAATCTCTAGTTAGGTTCCAGCCCCAGCTGATCCTTCCAGGCAGTCTCCAGTTAGGATTTGGCCCCAGCCAGGCCTTCCTTCAGAGGACTAGCTCAAAAGGTCTACTCTCCCAGTTAACCATCACTAATCTAGACTTTTCCTCTTTTATCTCCTCTCTCCAGGCTTGACACCAACTGCAAGTGTAGCAGGGTGAGGCTGATTGTGCCACAGATTCTTCTTAACCTCTTAAGGCCCAGTGTGGGGTTGGTACACCCTATCACACTTCTCTTTGATAAGCTGAACATATTGAGTTCCATGAGTTTATCACTATAAGGTATGTTTTCTAATCCTTTAATTATTTATATGACACTTCCCTGAACCCTCTCCAATTTATCAAAATCCTTCCTGAATTGCAGACACCAGAAATGGACAGAGTATTCCAGTAGCAGTGTCACCAGTGCCAAACACAAAGGTATACCTTGCACTCCTACTTGATATTCCCCTGTTTATATATCCAATAATCACATTACCCCTTTTAGCCAGAGCATCACAATGGGAGCTCATGTTCAACTGATTATCCACCACAATTCCCTAGTCTGAATCAGAGTCACAACTTCCCAAGATAGAGTCCTCCATCCTGTAAGTATGGCCTGCGTGCTTTGTTCCTGTATGCATGCCTTTACATTTGACAGTTTTGAAATCCATATTGTTTGCTTAAGCCCAGTGTACAAAGTGATCCAGATCACTTGATATCAGTGACCTGTCCCTATCATTATTTACCAAACCCCCAATCTTTGTGTCATCTGCAACCTTCATCAGCAGTGATTTTATGTTTTAGTCCAAGTTATTGATAAAAATGCTAAATGGCAAAGGTCCAAGAATAGATCCATTCAGGACCCCACACCAACTTGATGATGATTCCCTCTTTACAATTACATTTTGAGATCTATCAATTAGCCAGTTTTTAATCTGTTTAATTATGTCATGTTTATTTTGTATCATTTTATTTTTTAAATCAAAATATCATGCAGTACCAAATCAAATGCCTTGCAGAAGTCTGTTACATCAACACTGTATCTTTATCAATCCTGTTATCTCAAAAAACTATATGAAGTTAATTTTACAGGATCTATTTTCCATAAACCCAAGGGATTAATTGTATTATCTTCTTTTAATTTTTTATTAATTGAGTCTTCTGACAGCTGTTCCAGTATTTTTCCTGGGATCAGTGTTAAGTTGACAGGCCTATAATTATTCAGGTAATCTCAATTACCCTTTTTAAACATTGACACATTATTAGCTTTCTTCCAGTCGTCTGGAATTTCCTGAGTGTACCAATAGTTATTGAAAATCAACATTAATGGTTCAGCAAGTTCCTTACACAGCTCTTTTAAAAACTATTGGATACAAGTTATTCAGACTTGCTGATTTAAAAAAATGTCTGATTTATTAGGTGCTATTTAACATCCTCCTGAGTTACTGTTGGAATGGAAAGTGTTTCATCATCATCAACATATATGACTACATCATCTGAAATACAGAACATAAATATTATTGATCACTTCTTTTTCTGTATTATTATTGACAATTCTACTATTTCCAAAAGTCTTGGGATCCACCTATATGAGGTACTGCCTCTCCCCCTGGATGATACTGCTGCAACTAAAATCAGCACAGTGCTCAAGCTGGAGCCCCTCAATTTAAAAATTGAAAGAGGGTCTGCCAATTGGATATTTTCCATGCTGAACGCTTGACTTTAAACTTATTTCCTCATTGTTTCAAAATAGGGCAAATCTTTTGATTCATAGATTCCAAGGTCAGAAAGGACCATAGACAACATCTAGTCTGACCTCCTTTTCACAAAGGCCATAGAACTTTCCCAAAAATATTCCATTTAGAAAAAAAATCCAATCAGGATTTAAAAATTACCATCAATAGAGAATCCACCACCACCCTTAGTAAATTGTTCCAATGATTAATTTCCCTGATTGTAAAAAATGTATGCCTTACTTCCAGGCAGAAATTGTCTTTGATCTTTCAGATTAGCCCATCCTTTCTCCTAGGCTTCGCGGAATGGAGAATATAGTGAAGGATAGAATTTGCTGGGAAATAGGAGTGTTTCTTTTAGTTCCTCCCCTCACCTCCCGTCATGGGGGGATCAAGCTATACAGGTGAATTTATTATTAAGGATGTTACTTCAATATTTCTCAGATATTCTCTCCCAAAGCCTAGGATAGGTGCTTTTTATTATTTTGTTTCAATCAGAACAAATTAGGCTGTATGTATATGTATATATATATAAATAATGGCAAATAGAGGAAAAGTTTCCAATGATATACAGTCAAAACTTCAACCCTGTCCTTTGAAGCATAATGCAAAAGCAAGTGGGTAGTAGGAGGAAAACACAAATAATCCAAGCACAGTAAAAGCCATTGAAATCCGATAATTTTTAAAAGTTACATTAAGAGGCCTGTGCTCAATGTAGACTACACAGGGATCTGTCTCTCTTATTCGAGGCTGAATATAATCTACCCCATGTCTCTTCTTGGTTTTATTTATCCTTATCCTTTATCAGTCCTGGAGAAGCAAAATCTTCAAAAGGAACAGCAATAATATCCTAAATATATTCAAAAATTACAGCGTTGCCTGCAGGCCAGCAACATGGAACAGATAAAACAATTCACCACAGTCTGCTCCAATATACATAAAAAAAGGAACTACAGACATATTTTTGTTTCATCTGCAAAAGCCTCTGTTGTTTAGGGGAAGTTGTGGTCTAGTGACGGAACACAAGACTAAAAGTCAGCAGTTCTGACTTCTATTCCCAACTTTGCTACTCTAGTGTTGTTTGATCTTTGACCAGTTATTTAAAATCTGTGCCTCAGTTCCCTCATCTGTAAAATGGGGATGATAATGCTTACCACCCTTTACAAGGTGCTTCAGAGATTAAAGGATAAAAAGTGGTACATAATTGCAAAGTGTTATTTTTCTCAACCTCTGTGGTTCCAATACAGGGAAGAAGCAAAGAAAAATGAACAAGCAAAGTCTAGATGTAATTTTGTGCACTTAGCTTGAGTGACAGTTGCAAGTATTGTTGACTGAGGCCATGTCTACACTACCACTTGTTAGCAAAATTTATATTGCTCAGGGATGTGAAAAAAGCACATCCCCGAGAGACAAAAGTTTCACTGGCATAAGTGGCAGTGTGCACAGTGCTGTGTCAGCGGGAGAGCTTCTCCCTCCGACATAGCTACCACTGTTTGTTGGAGTTGGCTGAATTATGTCGACGGGAGGGCTCTCTACACAAGAGATGTGCAGCTGCATCGGTACACTGTAGACATAGCCTTAGAAAAGGCCATGTGTATTATCACCGAGAAGACGAGAAAAATTGCCAAAGCAAACATGTACAACAGTACACAGGGATCATCCAGTTACTTCCACAGAGCATGTCTGTTTACTACCAAGGTGATAGTAATCAGCAATGGAGAGTCTTGCATAAATTTTCCTCTTCTGGATCCACAGCAGATATTGTTCTTGTCTCTCTTCAGTTATAGGATGACATGATGATGGGAGTAATAATAACATTTTGTTCTAAAAGAGCCCTTTTTCATCCATAGATTTCAAAGTGCTGTACAAAAGTGGATGAGCATTATTGTTGCCATTTTACAACGGGTAACTGAGGTGGAGGGCTCAATCGTACCTTGAGAACAGAGTACTATGTTGGGGTTGGTGCAGAACCACATTGTATTAATGCAGCACCAGGAAGTATTCTGCTTCAGGGAAGCTGAATGCCTCCCAGTGTGCAGGGGAAGCATATCCACTGGTATATTGTTCAGGGTGAAGCACATTGTAACCACCCCATGACAATATGCCATGCAAGAGTTGTAGTATGCCAACTCCTATGTGTCTGGTAGTGTTCTGGTGTACCATACATTCAGAGGTAAGTGCTGTAGGCACCTAAGCTGTAGGCTCTTCAGGGTTTAGCCCTCAGTTGGTTCCCAAGGCTCATACACTTAAGAAGAAAGAGGACTTTATTATCACAATTGCCTGAAATGGCACAAACACCCAATGGACAACTTCTAGAACACTGATAAAGTAAGACAGATAAATACAGCACATAGCAGTTCCCAGTCTAGGGTTGCCACCTGGCTGTTTTTTAACTGGCCTGGCTGCGTTTTTTTACTGCCTTGATGTCCAAAAGATGCAGTGTCCGGGGGGGGTGGGGGTGCAGTTTGGCCTTTCCCTGCTCCTCCATCCTGAGGTGAAGGGGGAGGAAATGCTCAGCAAAGACTTCCCATGGGCCTATCGCTTTAAGAGCCAGGTGTCCCTTGGAGGGTTCATCTGCCTTCCCCTCCTTCGCAGCATGCTCCAAGGTCATCTGGATCCTCTAGCTGCTGTCTTGTCAAGAGGAAGGGGGCAGGCGGGTTCGTTGCTGTGGGTCTACCTACCCCACTGGCTGATTGTGGATTTGACAGTGATCTGGTGCCTCCTTCCTCTCCGGCCAGACAGGGCCTGGAGTGCAGCTAGTGGCAGGGAAGGTAAGATGCAAAGAGGCCTTGAACTGCCCTCAGTCCTGTACTTGCAAGCTGCACCACTACTTGCATGAGGGGGCGTGTGGGTGGAGAATCAGACTGCTGGTGGTGGTGGTTTGGTGCCTAGGGTTGCTAATTTTCATTGGATGTATTCCTGGACGTTTCATCACATGACATAATCTTTAATTAAAGGTTAATCTTCAATTCACGGAGACTCCAGGACAATCCTGGAGGGTTGGCAACTGTATGGCTGAGAGAGGAAGAGAAAGGTTAGGCTGGTGTGTGTGGGAGGGGGGCAGTGGCTCTTTTTTCTGCACCTTGGAGGTGGCTACCCTATGCAGCCCCCAAAGGCCAGACCAGTAGAACGCTAATAAGATAACAGTGTGACTGTACTGCCTCCACACTGTCATCCTGCCTGCAGGTCACAGCTGTGTATCCTCTGTTGCAGATAGTGTTAGACTCCTGCCAACAACAAGGTGTATCTCTGTTCAGCTTTGAGACCCTCCAGCCCCAGCTCCCAGACTGCCTGGTCTTCAGCCTTCCCTTAGCAGCCACCTCCCAGGTGGCTGCCCCCAGCTCAGTCACCAGCTCTGAGTCATGTTCCTTCTGATCTCTGGATATTACTTCTCTTTCCTGTGCTGAAGGGATTGTGGAGGCCTCTCCGGGAGGGTAACAATGCCCAGTAAGGAGCCAGCATGTGCATTACAATGATGTCCCTGTGCAGTCTTCTTTGTTGGTCAGGCCAGAAGAGAGTAGAGCTGTGTCCCCAAATCCTCTGGGGAACTGCGTGTCCACAGGGGAGTACAGAGAGAGAAATCCCTGCATTTAGCTAACACAGGGATTTCAGTTGTACATATTATACCTTATATGGGCTGCTCAAAGTGCTGGGGAAAGGCTCTTTGTACCTTCCCCCATTGTGAAAGGACCAAGGACAATGTGGCCTTAAGTGACTTGTCTTAGGTCACTTCATGAGTCAGAGACAGAACTGCTAACATCCAGCTTTTTTTCCACTCTGCTAGATTGCACAGGGATGAATGAACCTTTCTGTGACTTGTCACAATATGTCGTTAACATCTGACATCACAAAATCATGACACATACACAAAATGCTGTGCCGTGGAGACTCCTTTTGAATATTAGGTCCATCTCTGTGGCTCGGTCTTTACTTTGCCTTCAGTTTAGTGTAATATATGTATTATTTCTCTGGAGTAGGGGGGTTAACAGTGAGGTGACAACATTTGCAGATGAAACAAAATTATTGAGGTTAGTCAAGACCAGAAAAGACTGTGAGGATCTCCACAGGGAAATAAACAAAGGGAGGTGAATGGACATCATGATGGCAAATTAAACTGGGTGTTGACAAATGGAAGGTAATGCACATTGGAAGGAGTAATTTGAACTACTTCTACACATTGATAAGTTCTAAATTAATTGTTACCACTCAGGAAAAATAAAAAGCAAAGAAATTGTTCAGATATATAAAGAAAGTGAGAAAAAACAATACTGAAAATATAATGCCATTATATAAATCAATATAATGCCTTTATCTTGGATACTATGTTCAGTTCTAGTCACCCCATTACAAAAAAACTATAGCAGGAATAGAAGGGATCCAACAATAGTCCCCTCAATTAGAAGCATGAACCGATTCCTCTTTGAGGAGAACTACTGTTTAATTTAGAGAGGAGATAAATAAAAGGGAGCACAATAGAGGTATATAAAATAATGAAGGTCAGTCTTGCCCCCCTGTTTACCCATTCTTATAGTACTAAAACAAAGAGCCATGCACTGCAATTAAAAGGCAACAGTATAAAATTAATAAAAGGAAAGAGTGGGCCAGATTCTTTTGGGAGCAATTAGGGAATGTGTTAAGACATTCTGATTCTGTGCCTCGCCCCCATCTCCTCTGCATTTTAGAGCAACCCAGTGGCTGTTCTGACATACGCTAGCTGCCATTTTTCTCAGGGGACCATCTGCCAGCTAAGGCTAACCAGAGCAGAGTGTCCTCCACTGCTCCTCCTCCCCACTCACAACATATCCATCCCTGCTCCTGATATACCCTCTGTGCTTGGAGCTGGTGGGAAGGTGGTATAGGACTCAGCTATCCCAGCTCTCCACCCACTGAGAATGCCCAGCTAGGGGGTTACAGCAATTCTCTGATCCCTTTGCAGTGCCTGAGAGGCACAAAGGCAGCGATGCAATTATTGTTTTATGTAACATATAACCCAAGGAACTAAATACCTCAAGATATCAATGGGACCAACAGCTTTGGTTGGATTAACAAAGATTTGACCAGTACATTAGCAGAATTACAGAGGGACTCTGTGATGCTAGATTGCTGTGATCGCTTTCAGCTGGGGTGTAAAACCAAGGTGGTATTAATATTCATTAAAAATCTCATGGCAATTTTCACACAGGCAGGGTATGGATAATCACATCAACAGTTACATAAATTAGGATAAACATTGCTAGGAGATATGAATCCTCACGCTTCAAGGCATAAGCCACCCACGAGCTGCCTGAGTTTAGGAAGAACCCTCTCCATTACATAATTTTTCAGTATGGGGGTTTCTTTCACCTTCCTCTGAAGCATCTGGTACTTGTCACCCTTAGAAATGGATCCTATAGACTAAATGGATAGCTAATCTGAACCAGTATGGCAATTCCTATGTAATCTAATCCTTTTTGATAATCATGTCACAATTTCCACTGGTGTAACTGTTGAGTTCCTAAGGTTATTTAAAAATGTATGCCATATTTTTCCATAAAAGTCCATTTTTTAGCTCTTTGATGTACGACGATATTGTGAAGGAAATGTGTATAGATGTGTGCAAATGAGTGGGGTTGCTTTAAGTTTATAGAGATAGCTGTTCATGAAATAGCAATGCATCACTAGCAGAGAAAGTGGGAGGACTATTACATAAGTTAGAGCTATCCAGGGATATCTTTAACTCACTCTCAAGTGATATGTGCATTTCTCCCTTCTTTGAAGAAAAGGGAGAACAGGTGTGACTAGTTCTTTTGGGCCAAATGATACATCCTCCCTACAGCATTGAGTCAGTGTTCTCATCCCTGATTGATCCCAGAGATATAGCACAAAAATGCTACCAAAATACTTGTTAATAATTTGAGAGAATTTAAGCAAGAGACCTGCATTACAGGACTGTCACTTATCTGAAGGGAAATTAGAGTCATTTTATGTTTACATAATGTCTTTAATCTCAAAGCACTTTTCATACTATACATGGGAACCTCTCTACCTGCCACTCCAAGTAGCAGCTTCTGGGATAGAGGTGGCTATTGTTCAAGGCAAGGCACGGGAGCACATACTTTTATATAAGCATGTGCTTAAATCCCATTAAAATCATTAGGAATTAAGGCACTTGCTTAAAATCTAATTAAGCATGTGCTTAAGTGTTTTATTGCATAAAAAAGGATTGCTCACTTGCTTAGAGTTAAGCATGCTTAAGTGTTTTGCTGAAGCAGGACCTTATAAGGTACAGCAACTTTACAAAACTTTTAATACAGGATGCTAGAAATATCGTATCCTATTAAAACTTAAATGACTTTAAATAAAAATTAAACTCACCACAGGTAGGTGTTACATGCATGTTACTGAGGAACAGCATTTAATGAAGCAAGTACTTTTTAAAATCTCAGATTAATCCGAAGCTCCCCAAAAACTGGACTTTGCAAAAAAACTCTCCAAACAGTTCCATCCATGGCTGGGAGTTCCAAATGTATCCGCTCTTTGTCTTTCTCTGGTGCTCGGATTGCAACGGTCACTGAGTCGCACAGCTTGCTTTAGGCCCACAGCCAATTTGATTACAACAACAACTTGTGAAACATAAACCGGTAGTCTTTAGATCCACATCGAGCACTTTGCTAGGGAGTTGAACTTTGCTGAACAAGCCCCAGCATGGCCACCTAGTAAATCTGGACTCATCCAGTAGGCTTACACCAGGCTCACAGATTTAACACACAAGAAAATTGGGAATTCATTGTGAAATCGCCTTCCCCAATCCATTAAGAACTGTCACAAACTAATGGGATCCTGAAGTAGTCTGCAGTTATAGCAGTATATGTTAGTGCTCTTATGGCAGAAGTTCTAAATGGTATAAACATCACAGCAAATGCATCAGGTCTTTTTGATGTATTTTCAAGTAACCTGTTTGTGAATGAAATTACTATCTACCAGCTTTTCAGCAATATCTGCCTTCTTCAGGGCTTACACCATCAGATGTGTTCAGTTCTTTATACAATGGCACCTCAAGAGATCTCCTTTATCCAGGGGATAGTAAAGATAGCAGTTAGGAAAAGAATGACCATGTAATCGGTTTCCTGGACTACGGTAGGAGCTATTATCAGTGTTTATACGGTAAACCCTTTTGTCAGCATTTTTCAACTTGATTGTAAAAGTTCGCTCCATGCTTCCCAAAACATACCAAGGCTCACACAAGACAAGAACAACTTAATCTTTTTTTAAAAAAAAGTTCAGTTCACATTGCTTCAATCTGCTTACTTTAGTTACATGAATTCCAAAGGGGGTGTTGAGGGTTGCAGTTTTAAAAACATTTTGCACCGCAGCTTTAGGTGCAATTTAGCTAAATTGTTTGTCAGTTACGTTGGAAGTCTCTTACAAAGTAAGACAGCACAAGACTGTAATTTGGCCCACAGCTGCAGAGGGAAATAAATGAGCATAAGGGCTCCCCCAACTCTCATACATGGCTTACTCAGACTGCTACTCTGAACACAGGGGGTGAAGAGCAGATGCCCTGGGGCCCCTACTCCCAACCTTATGCAGGTGGGAAAATGGGTGAAGAGTGGGTAGCACTTTGGCTCTACCTCCCATCCTCTTCCTGGCCGCTGCTGGCCAATACTGCTAAACCAGCATGGGGGAGAAGTAATGGGCTTCTATTAAAGAGTTGGTGAAAATTGGAAAAGGAATTGTGATTCTCTGAGTTCCTTCCTTAAGGCAGTGCAGCTGTACATTGCCACTTACACAGGGCTAGACATAAAGGCTCAGGGCATATCTTCACTACCGGGGACGTTGACGCTGCTGCAATTGATACAGCAGGTGTTGATTTAGCAGGTCTAGTAAAGACTTGCTAAATCGATGGCAGAACACTCTCCGCTCGACTCCGGTATTCCACCTCTCCAAGAAGAGTAAGGTAAGTTGATGGGAGAGCATCTCCTGTCGATGCAGTGAAGCGAAGATATCACGGTAAGTCAACCTAAGTGACGTCGATCCCAGCTACATGATTCATGTAGCTGGAGTAGTGCAACTTAGGTCGACTTACCCCAGTAGCGAAGATAACCCCTTAGTCTTACCCATATTTGGTTCTTTCACATCTCTTTGCTCTCTGGATCAATTTATTGTATTTTGTCCATAAACTTCTCAATAAAATTACATGACAGCAAATAAGTGTTGCAAGTTGGTATGTGGCCCAGAATCCTTGTGTGTAATTTTTAAAATGTAAAAATCTCAAGATACTCAGAATTTTTGTAGAGGTGGGAGGAAGAGACATTGGTTGGCTCATGTTTGGCAATCAGAAATCAGAAACTTTCAGTTCTAGGATTTGAATCCAGATTGCTAACACTTGCAGGCAATTCACTGGCCAATGTAAAATGAGTTTGATGGTCTCTGTCCAATTCTTGGTGGACATCAGTCCTGTAGATTAAGGCCAAGGAAGTGAGGTTTAGATTTAGGTATAAACTAGTGTTTAGGATTCAGATTGGAGACCACATTAGGTTTTGAGTTCAGATTAGGTGGAACTAAAATAATCTATAACTGAAAGTAGACAATAAGCCCTTCCCATTATGGATACAACTCCTGAATCAAAGCTGTAGGGAGGTTAGGGATTCAGATACAGGGATTCAAATCCATATCCCTTTAAATCTGAAGATAGTAGTTTTCAAGGTGCTGCCTTTGGTTCATATCTAGTCTCCACTTCACAAAGCCACCATCGCAACTATCACTAATTGGCACATTTCTTGACAGTCTCAGCAGACAAGCTAGATTGTGAATGCTAAACTAACCCCTACTAGCTGTGTCCTCCCATTATTTATATAATACACTCTTCAGGGCAGGGATCATCTACTACTTTGTGGTTGTTCAGTGCCTAGCACAATGGGATCCCATTCTTGGTTGTCTTTTGGCACTACCATAATAAACATGATTAACAATAATAAGTTGGGTTAACACACGTTTTTGGGGAGGTGTGGGAAAACTGCTTTGCCGTCAATGAATCAGTAGTAATAACTTATGTATTTCTTATCCTCCTCACCCTTTAAAAAAAACAAACAAAAATTCATTAGAGACAAAGAAAATGAATTTAATTGCACTAAGAACAATGGTAAAGTAATGTAAATGGTCTGATTGAATTCACAAAAGTGAAAAATTCAGATTCAGGTCGTTCACGCTATTCTTAAATCACACCATCATATGATGTATAAGTCTTTGGCTACATCTATATTATGAGGTAGGACAGTGATTCCCAGCTTGCTTAGACTTACTCACTCTAGCTCTCATCTGAGGTAGCTCATGAAAAATAGTAGTGTAGCCATGGCAACATGGATAACACAGCCGTGCCACAGGCTAGCAGCTCTGAGTTTGTACCCATAGGGTTCATACAAGTTTGTACTCAGGGCATTTAGCAGGTGGCATAGCTGCCTGTGCTACTGTGGTGATGCTACTATTTTTAGCATGTGAGCTCAGATGAGAGCTAGCGTTTACACGAGCTGAGAATCACACTCCTCACTCATAGTGTAGACTTAGCTTCAGATCTCTGCATTATCTTTGGAAAGCAAGGGAATTTAAATTATCTTGAGTTTATGGGTTTAACAAAAATGCTTTAACTTCGCTGAACTGTTCAGGTGCAAGTTGTCTTTGTGGGGGAGGGAGAGAGAGAGAATTTCTTCTCTTCTGCCAAATCTAACTTACACTATGGCAATTCACCCAAACAGCCTATTTTCATGTAGGAAACGTGTGGCAGTCAAGAAGCATACTGCTCCTCTTGTGATCTGGGATACTACAGAGTATTTCCAGTTATTCATTATAAATAGGAAATTTGTACAAGTGCAACATAGAACACGTGGTTGGAAATGTGCTCTGTGTTTTTGGTAGAATTCTTCCATTACTAAGTCACTCCTCTCTTAAATGTCTGCAAAGTGCCATTGTTTTTTATACTGTGCATCTCACCCCCACCCCCCACCTGTTATTTCTGAAATCTAAAGCATTTATAATCAATAGACCTTGACAGTTATAGCTAATGTGAAAATATTATACATTTCCAAAATTAGAATACATATTAGGTTATGCTGTTATTAATTATAATTATATTATAGTCAAACCTATAGGCCTCAATTAGATCTGGCCCCACCACTGTACATATACATGGGAAGCAATAGTCCCTAACCTGAAGAAGGTACAGTCAAAATAGACAAGACAGACAAAGGGTGGAAGAGAGTATGGTTACTGATGAGGAAATGAGGCACAGCGAAATTAAGTGACTTGCCCAAGGTCATCGAGAGAGTCTGTGGCAGAGACAGGAATTGAACCCAGATCCTGTAACTTGTATTTGCCTTGATTAACTGCAACACAAGGAACACCAAAAGCAGCACGAGATAGTACTGCATAAGCATTGGACAAGTATTTTGGAAAATTAAAGTGGTTTAACAAAAATTAGTGCCTGATCATGCTCTCATTGAAGCAAACAGCAAAGCTCTCATGGAAGTAGGACAGCCCCTGCCCTTCTTTTGCATGTAGGTCGTATAGATTACCATCTGATACTGAAAAACAGAGGTGTTTATTAGTGAAAAAGTGCCAATCTTTGTCGACAGTAAAGATAAAGAAACAAGCTGTAAAAGGATACTTTTGAACAGACCTCCACAATCGTGGAATCTACCTCAGAGATAAAGAAAAGGAAGAGAAAGAGAAAAGCTTTGAAATACTTAACCATAGCAATTGCATCACTCTTCTTCAAGATCATTTTGTTAAGACACATTTACTGCATGGAGGGGGACATGTCAAGCAATGAGCTATTAAAGACCCTGTTCTGAGGGGACCTGTATGCAGACTTAGACTAAAAAGGTTCGACTCCAAATGGATTAATCCATTCCTTGGGTCACTGGGAAGTCTCTGAAACAATCAGGCACATCGTCTACCAATCTGTTTCCATACTGAGTATCACAATTTGATTGAAATGGTGAAGGGAAAGCAGAAAAATGAAATAAGTGGGGAGAACCACGAACCTAATCGTTGAACTCAAAGCTTTAAAATCATTTTTAAGTGGGAACTAAAAGGCATGTAGATAAGAAATACAAGGCATACACCAAGGATCAGTCCCAGTAGCCAATTAGTGACTTCTGTAGGAATCTTTAGTCAGTTCAGCATTTAATTTTATGTATCTCCTAAGTATCCAAAGGGTTGATAGGAATGATGTCTTGTTTCTTTATCCATTTGACAAAAGATAAAAGAAATTTGCTCTTATATGAGACCCTCACTCCATGCAAAGGTACACAGGGCCACCCACTGCAAAGTATATTTATAGGGTGTTGTGGGGACTCCTATATCTCCACTTTCTTTTTCAATGGAAGACTCAAGGTATCTTCTACTTGCCTACATTTTTCCATAAACTTCTACCATTTTTTAATGGATTGCACTGTATGCCACAGTACTGAACTAATGTCTCATATTCTTTGGGAGCCTTTGAAATGAGAGTATAAATGTAGTAATAGTAGTAGTAGCAGCAGTAAGCAGAGTGTAACATGGGTGTCCTCCTTTAGAAGATCACCATTTGCAGTGAATGGGAGGGTTGACCTATTTGTATTCAAGAGGTCATGTTTTAATTTTTGACAATATGAGTCAGGTTTGGGCATCAAGATTAATGCTGTCACTTTAATGAAATAGCGAGTTGTTTTGAATTGCTTCTCTTGACTTGCTCCAAGCTACCCAACAGCATGCTGTAGAAACAGGTTCACCTAAATCCTTCATGCCTAAATGCAGAATTATGGAGTCCATTAAGAAGTTTAAAAGACCTGTTTGGAAAGGCAGAAATCCAGTAAAGCTTCTAATTTTTCCATGATGACTGATGGATTTGGAGCACTCTTAAGGGGTGGCTGCATAATATTAAGCGTTTAGCATGTGCCAACCTTGCCACCTTACGTGAACCCTGTAATTACCTTTATTCACACACCATCTTCAAAAACCATCTGAGTAGCGCACTTACAACTATATTAGTTTTCAAAGATTTCAGGCTTCAAAACAGGGAAAGAAGGAATTTGTCTCCAGGAGTGGGGAGGAATCAAGCAAAACATGTTCATCTCACTTATTCATCTGTTTTATGTCACTTGATGTACTGAAGCTGGCAAAGAAGAATCAGGCTGTGGGGTGTTTTATTATGAGGTGATGCTAGGGAATCAAGGACACTCTTCAAAAAGGTCTGAAAACATCCAATAATGGAATAAAAGTGGGACAAAAACATGGTGGGTGAAGTACAAAAAGCTGTTATCTTGATTTGGTGATAAAGCTTTTATTTAATACTTGTGTGCTTCCAAAGATTGGATGTGGCATCTCGTGTTTTGCTGTGTAGGACTCAGACACAGTGTCTAACAATATACTCTTGCAGTTTTTCAATAAGTCTGTGGTTTATGTGGTCTACATTGACAGCATCAACTAATGGAGTTACAGTCAGTGATTGTGCATGTCATAGAAACATACGATTCCATTTTGTGTTTTCAAGCACTGTGTCATATCCTCCCAAATCCTATCCTTCACCTTAATACTTAAAGTTAACAAATGCTGCTCATATCATTACCAAATATACATATTGTTGCTGTGCTTTTTAGGTTTCATATTCAGAGAGTATATTCTGTTTTTATAAGACCTGTAAAGAATTTTGGGCCAGATTTACACCTGGTTTAAGTGGAAACAACTTCATTGATTTCAGTAGAAGCACATTGACATTCACCAGGCCTGAATTTATATCAGATGTAAAGAAAGCATCTTCCTGTAGATTAAAGCAAATAGTCTTCACAACATTCCCTCATCTTAGCAGTGCAAAGGGCATTTCCAGGGGAAAAGGACTGGGTTCCATGTAGGCTTCTATGTAGCTAGACCCTCTCCAGATGCTGGAACACCTCATTGGGCCCAGATACAGCTGGATATAAGTTTGAGTAGCCTGGAACCTGTTCTGATTTACACTAGGATTCCGCTCCAGGATTGGGGGATTGTAAAATTAGTGTACAGCCAGCTTTACCTGTCCCTAGCCAGTGTTGTGCCGAGTTCTGCTTGGATGGAGGACAAGATCTGGCTTTTAATCTTAATCTTTATTTTCAAGACTGTTTTTCTACTCCCCTTATACTAGCAATAATGTTTTGCTATTAGTAATATATTCACAATCAACATCTTTCAGGGCTGGTGAGCACCTGGGATTTGCTTTGGTAATATCCCAAGCTGGCAGCCACTTACTGCCTCATATTTTACTCATGACCACACTTATTACTTAAATAAATGTCAGTTAATGTATTGTGATAATAGACATTGAGTGAACACATACTAAGATCTCTGGCCCCATCATTCTTAACCCTCTGGGCATAGATCTCCTGAGGTTCACCTGTCTCAGTGTAGTCGCCATCACCTCACTTTCAAATCCCCCATAGAAGGTTTTCTATCAGACTTGTCATCTGCGTGTGGGGAAGGGAGCATAAGGTGAAGTTCAATGGGAGATGTACATTGTATCACCCCAAATTCCACAGGGAATCTTGAAACAAGATGGTAACAGCAAAAGGCAAATCAGTTCATAATTCCTTCTGTGAGAAAAAATACTGCAGATGACAAAGGACAGATCTGTCAGAATTGCTGCAGTAAAATTACATATGTCTGTGACCAAAATGTTCTCATGGGAGCTGCAGAAATGTTAGTATATGCTACTCTCAAATTGCTTACAGAATTGCTGGAATAGTCACATTGTTATTTTTAAACACTGTTCTGAGGAAGTTCCCTTTCCTTTCTGTGCCATGTGGGCATAAATGTTTTAACCCTCCACATCACAAAACCTGTGCTCTTTGCATGCTGCCTTCCGCTGAATCAGGAATCTCCACTCCACAATTCTGGGTAAATCATGCAGTGGTTCCTGTCACCATCTTCGTGACTGAAGTGGTGCTAACATCTCAATTCTCTTTTGATAATCATCAGCCGGAAGGAACATTATTTGGTATCAAGCTGAAAGTCTAAGAGTCCATATCTGTCAGCTAGCCTGAAGGAAAAACAGCTCTGAGCCAAGGTGTTGTTATTCTACGTATAATACTATGGCTTTTTAAAATGGGCACAATGAAAGGGTAAATGAGTAATTTTTCCTACTGTGATTTTTCACTTAAATGGCAGTTCTCAAACTCTGCATAGGAACTCTCCAAAATGTGATCAGCTTTTCAAATAGAACCCATTTTTTGGTTATCCAGTCTGCAGAAAATGTACCAGAGAGAGACACAAGCAAACAAGACATGCACCCTCCTATCCACGTCTGTGCCCACTTAAGAGCTGCTTTCCCAGATTTAAACATTCTCCACAAACTGCCTCTGCCCTCTCTCTGCTTTCACATTCTGTTCTTCTGCTCATTCATTCTGCTTCTCCAGTCTAGGCTCTCTCTCTCTCTCTCATATTGCCACATTCCTGTTCTTTTGGGAGTCACTCTTCCATTTGTGCTGCCTTATCTCTAAATCTCATTTCTCTTCTCTTGGGACAATTGACTCACTTTAGCACTGTAAATCTTGCCTGAAAACTAGAACCTAGTCAAAAACTGGAAAAATATGTCCATAAAAATGTTACAGTATTTATTTCCCATTTCTTGTCGAAATTTTGACCTTTTCTCAACAACTCTGCTGAAAACCTTCAATTCCACTTGACAGAGAGGCTAAAGTATATGAAGGATGCTATATAAAACCATCACATATTTACCGCAAAACATATGAACAAATGAGTCCGTAATGGTCTTGAAGAGGGATTATTTGTTCAAATGGAACCCAAATATGCAGCCCTTATTCATATAGGAGAGCATGTATACCAGTTGTCCCACTGACTTCAGTGGGACTACTTGCATGAGTAAGCCTTCTCCAATGTGATTGAGTGCTGCACAATTGCACAGAGGATATTCCCACAAAGCATCTATGTTTTTATACTATACCCATCATGTTATCCAAATATAGCCATCAAATTTTTGAGACATGACACAACTCTACCCAGTATATACTGTATGGCTTACTGGAAAAGGTTTACAGCTTGAGCTCCCTGTGTCTCCCTTCATCAACTCCTTAGGACAGGAACCACATTTTTGTTTTTGTTCTGTGTTTGTACAACGCCTAGCACATGGGATCCTGGTCCATGACTAGGGCACCTAGGAGCTACCGTTGTGCAAATAAAGATTACTAATAAACTCAAGTGAGAAAACAGTATGGGAACCACATTTGCCAATTTCTGGACACCACTAGTAGGTGTATAACATCTATACAGGCATTCCTTTATTTATAATCCCTGTATTATTTTGACAGAAAAATGCCAAAATACAAAAGGCTACTAAAAAACAACCACCACCAAGCTGCAGAGAACAAAATGCCCGTGGATACCAGTGCTCTGTTCCGTGAGGAACTGCTAGCAGTAAAATACACTGATAAAAAGTAACAATATGTCCTCACTCTTCCTTCTCCTTGATGAGCACCCACTTGTAGATTCCATCTGAGATTAGAAAACACAAAAACAAACCTACATGTGCAACTAATTATGTCAAAGACATGGGAGGGGTGAATAGAACAGATCAAATGCTGAAACCATATGATGCCACAAGGAAAAGCATGGCTTGGTTTTAAAAAAAAATGTAGGACATATGGTCTAATTAGTAATGTACAATGCCTTTGTTGTCTACCAAATATAGAAAGCTGTAACTGGAAATATGTTGTCCTTTCTGGACTTTCAGATGTGTGTGCTCTCCAGCTTCCTATTCCTGCTAGATGTTGCAAGGGTGGTAACTATAGCACATGCCACTGAGTATCATTTCATTACAACACTTCCCCCTTATTCAAGGAATGACTGAAATTGGTGCTTGACTTTTCCCCAAATTCAGATTCTTTTGAGAGAAGTAGAAAGAGAGACACAAGATACAATTACCCATGATACCGCGATGAGCCAGGTGTCCACCTAGAGGACTGCTTTAAACAATGCCGTTCTTCCTTTGACTACTAGAGGCATTCTATACTAAAACTGTGGAGTCATTAGGAGAACCTTCGTATTGAGCTGAATGGCAGGGAAACCTTCTTGATTGTAGGGATGTATTAGGCTGTGGAGTATTTTTCCAAGGAAAATGGGTTATTTTGGGGCATTTAAACCCGGACAAAACCCTGGAAAGTATACCTTAGGGAAGTGGTGTGCAAACTTTTCCAGTCACGTCCCCCTTACCATTCAAGGAATTTGTCATGCCCTCCCCTCCATTGCCACCCTTATTCTGTGCTGCTGCTGGCAGCACCACTGCCTTCAGAGCTGGGCGGCTGCAGAGCAGTGGCTGCTGGCCAAGGCATTCATGTTATTTGCAGTGCAGGACTACTTTTTTAATCCAGGTCCCATCCCACCCACAATACCCACTCTATTTTTATCCTGCTACCGCTATTACGGCAGCAGGTCCCGTTTCTTCACCCCCTCACCCACGCAAGAGAACCTCTTATGCCCCCTCCTTGGGTGGGGGGGGGGGGGGGGGAGATGAGTCTCCCAGTTTGTGCACCACTGCTATAGGGAATAATCCTATATTTGCAGAAAGATGGACCTAATTATCTTATATTTTACCTCCTGACTAACTTTTGAGATTCTGTAATCTGTGCAGACACTGAAATCCTCAATTTTTAATAGGCTCAGAAAATAGAGGGGGCGAGATCCTGAGCTAAAACATGGGTAGGGGGCAGGGGAGGTGCAAAAATAGCTTAAAGTTAAACCATAGTCAGGGATCAGCATGGCACAGGCGTCTAAACACCCCTTTCTTCCAATTCTTCTCCTGTCCACCCTCTCTGGAGCAGTGTCAAGCTAGCACGATTCTACTGGGGCTGCACTGGTGGTGTGGCATGAAACAGCTGCACCACTCTTGAAACTCTTGCCCATAATGTACATCACTCTGAAAAATAAATTTTATTCGCAATATACTTGGTGCTTGAATAAGGGTGAGGCATACATATTTAATATTGTTGCAGGCATTTTTGGAAAGCTCTGTAGGTGGTGATTCCCGCTGGGTTCAGGATCCTAGTCTGCTCTATAAAATGTGGATTTTTTTCTGGGCAGTCACAATTGCCAATTTTAAAATAAAAATGTCTCAGCTAATTGGATCTTTTCCCTCTCAAAATATACAATTTCAATGCCATTCTAGTGACTTCCACTTAAATCAAATAGTTTTTAAATAAAAAATTCAGAATCAAGTAATTGGCATAAGAGAAATAAACATACACACTTAACTCTTCCACTGATTACTGCGATAATTTTTCATTGAATTACTTCATGTGAATATAAAGGAATAATTGATGCTGGAAAGACGTCACGTGATTGCTCAGGAAAGTCAAAATTGAGAACAAGACCCCCACCTACACAACCCCCCAAAGCCTGAAATATGAATGTTTAAGGAGCTATATAAGTCAGACCTTGCAAGATACAGCTTAGGTGGGCTGATGCCTGGCCTCCCTGTTGTGGGTATAATTTCCAACCCAGAAAGGGCTTGGGCCTGCACAGTTGATGTGAGCTATGCCTGTAACTTAAATGAGACCAAGACTGGACCCAAAATGAACTGTGGGCACAAATCTGAGCAGGGTGCACCTCTAACAACCTGATTTTTGCCACCATCAGGTCATTAGCATTTGCTAGGTTTATACCTGCAAAAAAGTGACCATCCTTCTTTTACCCCTCTAAGAACTGTCCTGTGTTATGCTAGCTGTGATATGCACCTTGGTGGTCATAGGCATAAACCAGATTAACTGCTTATTTCAGTCAAATAAGAATTTGACTGGACTTGAACACCACAAGGTGCTACACTGTACTATAAAATTGTAGGATTGGAAGGGACCTCAAGAGGTCATCTAGTCCAGTTCCCTGCACTCATGTTTAGATAATACTTAGTCCTGACCATAGAGTAGTTCAATCCCTTGTCAATTTTCAGTTTGTAAATCAAAACTATTTAACAAGCACAAAAACACCCAAAATGTATGCTAGCAAAGGTGTAAATTCTAAAGACACAACTTCGCTTATTTTAAAAAAAAAAATCATTGCCCTAAAGAATGTGGTCCCAGGCTGAAACCATTTATACTGAGTTCAAGAGCACAGGGAAATTTATAGCCACATGCAAACCCACTGTAAATCTAGATTTATAATGGAAGTTCTGAGAGAAGGTCTGATTCTCTGCTGCCTTAAATTTTGTGCCAACTGGGTGTAAAATGCTATCATTCTGCTCTGAATTCTGGCAGTTCACACTCACTTGGCACAGGTGTAAACGACTACACAAGGTGTGAGGCAGCAGGCAATCAGGCCCACACTTAATTTACACAGCATGTTGGGCTTAGGGTGACCAGATAGCAAGTGTAAAAAATCAGTGGGGAGGGGTAATCGGTGCCTATAGTAGAAAAAGCCCCCAAAATCGGGACTGTCCTTATAAAATTGGGACATCTCGTCACCCTAGTTGGGCTCCACTATAATACAGTGACTATAAATTAGAGGTATCATCATTTTGTGTTAATTCATCCTAAGTAGAATATGATCTGGCTGGGTACAAAAATGTCACCAAAATCTGTGCAAGTAGATTGTGTAAATAAGGAACATCTTAAGTGAACAGGATTCTTGATAATTTCCTCAATATTTATACTGCCGTCTAAAGGATTTGAACATGTTACGACACCAAGTCTGGAAGGTTTACTCCCCTGTTACATAAATTGGAAGCCCCTGATTATTCCATAAATCAAGATTTTCAAAACACTGTGTAGACCATGAAAGATTTGTAAAGGAAGCACATTTTTACATTCTTGGAGGAGACCTTTATAATAAAGTTTTCTTAATGACTCTCTGAATTTTGCATTTTGTTTAGAGATAAATTTGCTTCTGTAGCATATTATTATGATTATTTATTATTTGAATTACCCTAATGACTGGTACCTCAGTCATGGACCAGGACCCCTGTATGGTTTATAGGGTTGTCAACCCTCCAGAATTGTCCTGAAGTCTCCAGGAATTAAAGATTAATTTTTAATTAAAGATAATGTCTATGATGAAACCTCCTGGAATCCATCCAACCAAAGTTGGCCACCCTAGTAGTGTTCTGCCTCTCCTCACACCAGCTGACTTTTCCCTTTTAGAGCCCCCCTTTAATTATTAAAATAATTTCCATGGAAGTATTGTTGCATAAGGAGTGCATCTATTCCAGCTGTTTATTCCTCACCTCAAGGTTGCTCAGTTCACTGTTCATGACATCATCTCCTCAGCGATATCACAAACAGAAACTTAGGCCTTCAGATGAAGAATAACTACTAGAAACAAATGAGCTCCTAAGTCAAAAAGCCAATCCTGAGCATAGGTCCAGCTAGAACAAAACCATGTGTTTATAACTTTGGTTACATTCTGTATATATTCTATTCCTGACAGAGGGGATGAGCTCTGATTTCAGTTGAGGGTCTTGCACACAGAAAACACAAAACTAGTAGCCATACAAAAGTCTGATATATTAATCTGAGGTAGCAAAAGTGGAGTTGCTAAAGTGTTAGGATTTTGAGATTATGTTGCTTCTCTTGGAGCTTTATCTTAAGAGAATGTGGCAGAGGAATCTGCTTATGTTTACTGAAGGAACAAGAGGCCGGTTTGGTGTCTTCCAGTGTCTGAGTTAGGGCCCTGAAACTTCTGCTTCCTAGCAGAGATCATTCCAACTGATTGTAGCCCTGAAGTAGGAAGATGCTATAAAGCTAGGCACGCATTTGCAGCTAGTGTATCTGAACATTAGGCATGTTTATCAATCTTCCACTTGATGTATTTTGTGTATATATTTCATGGCAATGAAATGAATGTTATGAGTTATTGTTATTATGTAAGTACTTGATGTGAAACACTGCATACAAAGAGTTAAATACAGGGAACCCTATCTTAAGGACCCCATGAGGACTAGCTACAATATCACCACAATTAAGGAGATCGGGTGTAACATGTTGTGACAATAAGGTTGTGACATGAGAGTCCAGAATAGCAGTTTTCCCAGGTCATGGGACAGAGAGTTGCTATGGGCAGGACAGAAAGACCGTGGGTTAGTGAATGCTTGTTTCTGGCTAACGGACTGGACATAGTTTCATAGATTTTTAAGGCCAGAAGGGACAAATAAGATTATCTAGTCTCACCTCCTGCATAGTACGGATCACAGAATTTCACCAGGTGATTCCTACATCAAGTCCAATAACTTCTGGCTTAGCTATAACACATCCTTTAGAAAGACATCCAACCTTGAGTTAAAGACTTCAAGTACTGAAGAATCCACCACGTTAATTACCCTCACTGTTAGAAAATTTGTGCCTTTTTTCTAGTCTGAATTTGTCTAGCTTCAGCTTTCAGCCATTAAATCTCACTATTCAGCTGTTAAATTAAAGAGCCATCAAATCTTCTCCCCATGTAGATACTAATAGACCACAATCAAATCATCTCTTAACCTTCTCTTGGATAAGCTAAATAGATAGAGCTTCTTTACTATCTCATGGTAAGGCAAGTTTTCCAGACCTCAAACCATTCTTGTAGCTCTTTTCTGAACCCTTTCCAATTTTTCAACATCCTTTTGGAAGTGTGAACAGCAGAACTGGACACAGTATTCCAGTAATGGGCCCACCATTGCTGTCTACAAAAGACAATACTACCTCCCTATTCCTACTCAATATTCTTCTGCTTATACATCCCAGGCTCACATTAATGACCTCCCAGTGCAATGCAGTAGCTAAGAAGGCATGTCAAGTTGGTTATCCATCACGGCCGCCAAGTCCTTCTCATAATCACTACTTTCCAGGATACAGTCCCCTTCTGCTAGGTGTGACAATACATTCTTGTGACCTACATTTCTAGACATGGTGGTGTGTTAGTTGAGGTTTGCGTAAGCAGAGTTCCCAAAGGCCTCAGTCAGGATGGTGGCCCCATTGTGCCAGACACTGTTGAAGCACAAAGGAAGAAGGGTCTCTGCCCAAAGAGTTTACAGTGTTATCAGGAAGAAAATACAATGGTGAGGGTAACAAGTGATAAGAGGGAAGTGAGGAGGGAGGAGTAGGGTAGTGATAATAAGACGTATTACGTGCACAACTTGATAGCAACAAATTATCTGATGGTCCCCTCCCGCCCCCACACCATTTTATAATTATATAAAGAGAAAACCAGCTATTTTCAATTGCCACTCACCAAAGCATCACAGCAGAAGTGGGTCTCAAGGATGGATATGCCAGAGGAGAAGGAGGAGCTGAATCTTTGTTCTCTCCTTCCACATAATCACCAGAAATACAGTTTTACCTTCACATCCCTGGGGTAGTTTGCAGTGCTGCCATTTAGGAAAAACAACAACATCCTTTTATTTGCGAGTGGAGAATTTTTGAGTCATTGACACACCATAAATATAGAATCCCACAGTGCCATTTTTATAGTCCATTTTCAAAGCAGAACCACCACATTTTAAATCTAGGCACAGATATGTAGATGTGTGTTTCTGAAGTGCAGACTTACAAACAATTTCCACAGCCAAACTTGCCCTAAGTGAAAAGGAATAAACTCAGAAAAGTTTTACTTTGCTTGATATCTGCCAATATTTTCAGCTTAATACATTTTCTTTTCCAAAGGGCAAGCATCTGGCCCCTAATACCTTGGTACTTATTTTAAGAACATTATTTTTAAGGGCCCAGTAAATATATGCTAAAGAGCCTGGAGCTGGTAACAAGGTTAATTTTAAACAAAAACCCTGCAATTCAGCAGTACTTTTCTCCAACAGGAGTTAGAGAACATAGATGGTACATTTTTGCTAATTCTGTAACCATGATAAAATATACAAGTCTGCATTTTATTCCTATAATTCACAACAGGGCAACTATTTTCATAACACCTGATTTTTCACAAGTTGGTGCCCATGGAAGTGTGTTTTTCTTGGTAGTTAAAGAGTCAATGAAGTAAGATGCATCGTTCCCAGATTAGTGGCTTAGTACTTTTCACAAGAAAGAAAAGTAGAGACACATAAAACAAACATATACAAAATCAAAAACCTCTCAGCTATAACAATGGACTTATTTTAACCCTGAAAAGGGGTTGCTGAGCTGTTATTAGCACAGATGCATAAAGAACATTTTAATGACTTTATGGATTCACTATATGTTGCAGTAACAAAAGATTACTAGAATTGGACAATGTACAAAGATATGCGACCTTAAAGAATTCATATAGTGGAAGGCAACGTTGTCTAATCATTAGAGCAAGGGCTGGGTGTAAGATCTTTGGGCTTGATTCTGATCTTACTTATGCCACTTGACTCCAGTGTCAAGTGGCAATGTGTTGCAGAGAACAGAATCAGTCCCCATGTTTTTATTTCCATCTCTGCGCCTTAGGGCTAGTCTACACTGGCAACGCTAAAGCGCTGCTACAGCAGTGCTTTAACATGGCTTGTGTGGTCGTGGCAGAGCACTGGGAGAGAGCTCTCCCAGCGGTGTAAAAAAAAAAAACCCACCTCCATGAGGGGCGTGGCTCCCAGCACTGGTGCACTGTCTACACTGGTGCGTTACAGCGCTGAAACTTGCTGTGCTCAGGGGTGTGTTTTTTCACACCCCATGAGCAAGAAAATTGCAGCGCTGTAAATTGTCAGTGTAGACAAGCCCTGAGTAAAAGTTTCTCCTTTGCCCCACTTATGTTCCGTGCTGGGGCTGTCCTTGGAGTCCATTGATGAAGTGGCCAAACAAGGATGCCTGAGCCCACCCTAGTCACCACTGATGAAAGGGTCTTTACCAGCCCAACATAATCTGGCCAGGAAAGCTGCAGTGGAGGTTGGCTCAGGGAGAGGCTGCATATCAACCACTATATGGATCCAATCATCCCAGAACCCTGCACAAAGAGCATGGAGAGACCTAGAGTAGCAGTCATGGTGGGGGCGGCAGAGCAGCCCGGCACTTGGAGCAGGAGGGGCTGGACCACTTTGTATGGTACTCTCATAGAGCTTGAATGTTTAGGCTTTCTATGAGTAGAGTATATTTTTCTTTGTATGACCTTGGACAAAGCATTCAGCACAACAGGGCTCTTTGGATGCTACATTAATATACTTACTGCATAACCTCTCGTGTCTGTCTTCCTATTTCATGATGGTGTTGTAAGGCTCAATTAATAATGTTTGTAAAGTACAGTAGACCCTCAGAGTTACAAACACCTCGGGAATGGAGCTTGTTCGTAACTCTGAAATGTTCATAACTCTGAACAAAACGTTATGGTTGTTCTTTCAAAAGTTTACAACTGAACATTGACTTAATACAGCTTTAAAACTTACTACGCAGAAGAAAAATGCTGCTTTCTCTTCATTTTTTAGTAGTTTACGTTTAACAGAACTGTACTGGTTTCAGAGGAACAGCTGTGTTAGTCTGTATTCGCAAAAAGAAAAGGAGTTCTTGTGGCACCTTAGAGACTAACCAATTTATTTGAGCATGAGCTTTCGTGAGCTACAGCTCACTTCATCAGATGTATACCGTGGAAACTGCAGCAGACTATATATACACACAGAGAATATGAAACAATACCTCCTCCCACCCCACTGTCCTGCTGGTAATAGCTTATCTAAAGTGATCAACAGGTGGGCCATTTCCAGCACAAACCCAGGTTTTCTCACCCTCCACCCCCCCACACAAATTCACTCTCCTGCTGGTGCTAGCCCATCCAAAGTGACAACTCTTTACATAATCAAGTCGGGCTATTTCCTGCATAGATCCAGGTTTTCTCACATCCCCCTCACCCCCATACACACACAAACTCACTCTCCTGCTGGTAATAGCTCATCTAAACTGACCACTCTCCAAGTTTAAATCCAAGTTAAACCAGAACATCTGGGGGGGGGGGGGGTAGGAAAAAACAAGAGGAAACAGGCTACCTTGCATAATGACTTAGCCACTCCCAGTCTCTATTTAAGCCTAAATTAATAGTATCCAATTTGCAAATGAATTCCAATTCAGCAGTTTCTCGCTGGAGTCTGGAAAACTTCAAATGAAGTGAGCTGTAGCTCACGAAAGCTCATGCTCAAATAAATTGGTTAGTCTCTAAGGTGCCACAAGAACTCCTTTTCTTTTTACAGAACTGTACTGTATTTGTTTTTTGGGGGAGTGGAGGGTTCGGTTTTTTGGTCTCTACTGCTGTCTGATTGCGTACTTCCAGTTCCAAATGAGATATGTGGTCAGCAGAACTCTCAGGATCTACTGTACTTTAAGATCCTCAGATGAAAGGCACTATGGAAGTTATTGTTACGATGGTATTTATTTTATGATTCTTGCACAGGAATTGAGTTATAATGCCAACCCAGTGCAGACTATATCAGCCAGTTAAAAAAGCAGCATCTAAATTCTCATTTCCTTTTCTGTTTTCACTAGCATCAGGAACTTAAAATTTATAAATAAATCCAGATATAGAAAGAGTGCTACTTTTTTTTAAAAAAAAAAAAAGATAAAACTGAACATGTGTAGTTTTTTAAAATAGTAATTGGATATGAAACTGATTTTCGACTTTGTTCTTTTTCCATTTAAACTTAGAATTCTTTCTAAATTCCAGTAAACAGAAACTTTGGCCCAATGTGCCTACACGAAGATGAAAACTAAACAATAAATGCCATGGAACAATATTTTGTTTTGTACATCTTCTTGCATCCCATACAGTATGCATAATTAGCTAAATAATTCTTGCCTTGTTCCTATAAAAAGTCACTTCTCACTGACTTGACATCTCTGAGGGCCCAGTTCAGTGCTTAATTTTTGCCAGGGCCGAGCCCCGGCACCTCTAGGCTTGGCAGTTCATAGCACCGGCACCTCTGGGCCTGTTGAATCAGTTATGAATGTAAAAAAATTGCTTGAGCCCTGGCATCTCTTTCATTACAAATTAAGCACTGGCCCAATTCTTCATTGTTCTGCACCTTGCGTAGTGATTTACATTGGAGCCAAAGGAATACGGAGACTGTAAGATGTTACCCTTTTGATTCGGTAACATTTTACACCTTTTTTGGAATTACTTGGAGCTAGTACAATGACTACACAAGATACAGAGCAACAAAGAAGCGGGTCCTTAAACTCTATAATAGGAACATTCCTAGGTAAATGTATGATTCTTCAAACTGTTACTTGAGTATTTCCTGCTCTTCTGAGTAGTTTCACTGGCCTCAGTAAGACTATTTACATGAGCACAGATTACTTGCATGAGTAAGGGGCTGCAGGACTGGGCCTGAAATTTGGTCGCTCTGCCTATGCAGTGCTTGTATAATAGTAATAGATAAAGTGATCGTTTACACAGATTGCCTTGGCCTAACACAAACAATGGTGTTTCAAAAAGTGACCTTGCTCATTTTATATGTCACAGGCAGTGGGGCCCTGTGTGCAGCTTCATTTTTGCCCCCCTCCACGACCCAGTCAGGAAAAAGAACATTCTCTCTTATCTTCTCCCTCGTGTTTCATTCTTCTCTTCTTCATTCTTCTCCTATGTCATAAGTAATGGGAAGTAAATGAAAATAAAGTGAGGTACCTTGATTGGGGCAGGGGGTGCAGGAGGGAATGCAGGAGTGGGCTCTGGGAGGAAGTTTGGGTGTGGGGTGCAGGCTCTGTGCTGGGACAGGGGTGCAGGAGGGGGATGGGGGTAGCACTTATCTTGGGTGGCACAGCTCCCAAAGTGACCGGCACACACACCCCTCTGGCAGCAGCTCCTAAGCGGAGGGGCCAGGAGGTCTCCGCGTGCTGCTGCCTGCAGGCACCACCCCCACAGCTCCCATTGGCTGCAGTTCCCAGCCAATGGGAGCCCCGGAGTTGGCGCTCAGGGCGGGGGCAGCGCACGGAGACATCCCCCCCCAGGGGCCACAGGGACATGCCAGCTGCTTCCAGGAGCGAAGTGACGCAGAGGGAGGGTGGGAGGCAGAGCGGGCAGGGAGCCGCCTTAGCCCTGCTGCTGGCACATCTCTGCGTGTCCCTTAGGGGAAGGGGGACAGCGGGTCTCCACCTTCCCCCCCACCCCGCCAGGGACATGCAGAGATGTGCCAGCAGCCAGCTGCTTCCCGGAGTGGTGTGGGGCCACCAGCCATGGCATACAGGCAGCTTGCATGCCTGAGCCCTGCTGCGTCGCTGGCTGGGACTCGGGGGCAGGTTGTCAGATATTTCTCCTGCATTTTTGGGGGCCCCCCTGTCGTTGGGGGCCCTGTGCCACCACTCAGTTTGTTTCATGGTAAATCTGCTCCTGGTCACAGGCCACAAATTCAGCTGGTGTATGAAATTTGTACTACCTGAGCCCCATATTTAAGCCTATATACAAAAAGAAAAAAAAGTAATTTCATAATGTTGTTTAGTGGTTGACAGTGGATCTCCATCTTTTCTGTTTTTCAAAAATTATTTACATTGAAACAAACCCCATTCCTAATGATCAGCCCAAGCAGCTGCACTTGTGGCCTGGGACCTCTACAGGGACAATAGGTAGAGGAATCCTATCACTCCTCACGTGCCAGGGAGTGGCAGCAAAGCTAAAAGAAAAGGTCTGAGAAGGTTTTAAAAGATTTTTGGTCCAGATTTTCAACTAGTACAAACTGGCACCTCTACAATGAAGTCAATGGAGTTGCATCAATTTACAGCAGCCAAGGATCAGTCCCTTAGTGGTTAAATAGGGCACATTCTACAATTATCCCTACATAAACATCTTTCTGCCATAAGCTCAATGTGGAAAGACAGTCAAACTGTGCCTTGGTATGAAAAAGACTAATCAGTTTGGGACATTTTAATTATAGCTTTTATTCTAGACTGGATGCTTTCTACGCAGGTCATACAAAGTTCAGTCCTAAACGAGAAACCTTTTGAGAGTTGTGTTGAATTACAAACCAATGATTTAGGTCAGAGTAACTGTGTGGTTAATTTGTAAGGCAGCATGATGCAAATGCTGGATAACTGAGTTCACCACAAGAATTGTAATTTTTTTTTAAATAGGCCCTAATGCTCTACTGCCTTTCACCTTATGTAGTCATTTACATCTGTGCAGAGGGCTATCAAATCCCAGTTCTTCACTCAAACCACTGGTAGCACACCCCCCTTTAGATATATAGTTGTATAGTAGACAACTGTGCAAGGCAATGGAGAATTGGCTCCTTATTTTTAGCGCTTGTCTACAGGCTACAGTCAGGAAAGTTAATCCACATTAACTTTTAGCGTGGATTAGTTAAACCACATTAAACTCATGTGTGCACACTCAGAAACTGGGATGTGGGCGATCATGCCCAATGGTCAGAACAGAAGCAGGCAGCCACACAACAGCCCAGTGTTAGACCCAGAATCAGAAGCAAGCTGCCAGATCCAAAGTTACAAATCATAGCCCCATGTCCAAGCTAGGTTGCCTGCAGTGAGGCAAAACAGGAGCAGTGCTGAGTCAAAAACAGGAGCAAAGCTAGGAACAAGCAGGAACTGCCATGAGCAGTTACTAAAATGCTCTTCTTGCTGGGTTTAAGAACTGGTCTGCTAACTCTTCCCACCAATCAGGCAGTGTAGCCAATCAAGCAGCCTAATACAGCCAGCTGCACTCACTGGGTTGCAAGGAGACTGGCTCTGCTGCAAGGCCTGATTCTTGATAGCAGCCTTAATTTGGTTTATCTTAATTCACTTCCAAAAAGGATTAAATTTAACCGAATTAAGGCCACTTTAATTCCAAATAAGAATATCTACAAAAGGGTTTAATGTGGTTTAACCTACTTTAAATTTATATCTTTAGTTAATTCAGATTAATTTTCCTGAGTGTGCCTATGTAGACAAGCCATTAGCTGTAATTAAAGCATCTCAAAGAATTGTCAAATTGCAAATTTCATTTAAAGGTAATGGTACTTGGTTATTAGAAGAAATCTTATGATACACATTTTAACCCCAATCCTGCAAACAGATGCATGAGTGTGGACTGCTGAGAAGTCCTGTTAACTTCAGTAGAACTCCACATATGTGCAGGAATGCATGCTATTTTACCTATTTGCCAGCTCAGGGCCTAAAAGTAGAAATTTGACCATTGCAAATATTTTGTTTGAACCAATAAGTTACACTACTCTAGTGTGCTATACTTCGGCTAACAAACCCATTTCATGGATTGGTCAAAACTAAGGTTAAGATTTTGTCACCTGTCTGTGACATTTACTAAAAATAATGGTGGGGCATTGAGAGGAGGGGATGACTGAAGCCTGAGCCCTGTGGGGTTGGAGGTGGGTGCGGATGACAGCCCGAGACCCACTGTGGGAGGAGCAGCACCTGCTGCTGCTGCAGCTGACAGGTCCAGGGCCCCCACTGCCCATGGCGGCTTGGGGCTCTCAGGCTGGTGGCTTGGAGCTCCAGGGCCCCACCAGCGCCCACAGTGGCTTGTAGCTCCAGGGCACCGCCAGCTGACAGCTCCAGCCTGTCACCCCAGGGCACAAGGCTGAAGGCAGAAAATATCTCGGAGGTCTCTGAAAAAGTCATGGAATCCATGACCTCCATGACAAAATCTTATCCTTACTCATAACTTACTAGCTTCCTATGAAGTAGCTATGGAATTACCGTCAGTTCTTCATTCAGCCATTTGACCTACAGGACAGTAATTTACAAAGTGCTTCCTCATTACTCGTACAGAGCTATATCCCAATTTCCACCTACTAGTGGAACTATTTGATGAATATAATTACAACCTGTAGCTTTTTATTTAAAATTTACTGCAAAAATAAGTAACAAATAATATTTTGGAGTAGTCAATAGGATGGATGACATGGAGGTTTTCAAAAATTGACCCTGATCCCACCATCTTTTGCCTATTTCCAAACTTTTGGGGAAATAAATCATTTAGGGTAACATTTTTTTAAAGTCAGTGCAGCACAGCATTCATAATAATAATAATATTCAAATCTTATATAGCACTTTTCAAAGGATATAAGTATCATTTCCCCATTTTACAGATGTGGAAATTGACACACAGAGAAGTAAAGTGACTTGTCTAAGGTAACCCAAACAGGCTAGTAGAAAAGCCAAGAAGAGAACCCAGGTCTTCCGTGTCCCACTCCAGTGCTCAGACCACATTCATGAAGAATTCAAATTTCTCTGGACACAAACCAAAACACTGGATCCAAACACTCTCAAACTTTGGTATTGTGATTGGAATCTGAACATGGATTTTGTTTTGAATTTTGCAGTTAGGCAAACCAAAACTCTGGATCTAAACACTCCCCAAACTGTGGGTTTTGAAATTCAGATCCAGATTCGGCTGCTGTATTTTGCATCTTGGACCAGTCGCTAGCTGATCTATGTATCTCTCATAGCATCTATGATTATTTGAGATTAGGTCTATTTTGGAACAAGAATAAACTGTATATCATGTAACATAGTTATGGGTTATGTTCCCAGCTATAGCTAAATTTGATCCATCTGAGGAGGGAGGGTGGGGACAACGGGACCAGGGTCTGAGAGGGGCCTGTGCTGACGCTGGGCATGGGAGCTGTGAGAAACACGTCACCCGCAGCCATGGCGTCAGGCACTATGGAAACTTCAGTGGGGCCCCCCTCTGGAGGGGAAGCCAACTGCTCCGTCTGGGCGCTAGAGGGCACGCTCGCAGGCTTGGGGCCCGACCGCTCGGCATCAGCTGTCGCCTCTAGGGGCTCGGCGAC
This sequence comes from Caretta caretta, assembly GCF_965140235.1. NCBI lineage: Eukaryota > Metazoa > Chordata > Testudines > Cheloniidae > Caretta > Caretta caretta. The sequence continues at coordinate 75,150,505 of NC_134211.1, forward strand.
CTCAGGTGAGATGCCACCCGCGGCCGGACAAATAGAGAGAACCAGTGGCACCCCCAGGACCAGAGCAGTGGCTACAGCTGGGAGTGAGGGGCAGGGAGAAGGAGGAGGGGGTGGTGGAACTGAGCCGCTGCCCAGATCGAGGCCTGCTGGAGGGAGGGGGTCATCCTCCCCCTAGGTGACCGGGGTCAGACCCAGGGCCTCGATCTCCTCCAGTCGGGGCAGATGGCGTGGCGGCCTGCGGGGGTGGGGCGGCGGCGGCCACCTGGGCGTACATTCTGGGGGCTAGGGATGGAGCGCCCCCAGAGCTGGTGGAGGGAACGGCTGGGGAGGAAGGGGCCACGGTAGATGCTGGGGCCGCGGCAGGGAGGGCAGCCCCGCCAACGGGAGGTTGTGTTTTCTGGGCGGGGCCTTTGCCCTTTTTATCGCCCTGGCCCTTTTTGCCGGTGGAAGGGGCAGCCATGGCAGCGGCAGAGTCTAGGCTAGTGGTGGCCGAGAGGGTAGCTGCTGGGATGGGCAAGGGTGGTGGCAGGGGAGGAACTATGGGAGCACTGGGGGCAGGAGCAGGAGTGGGGCCGGGGCAGAGGCAGGGTCCTCCTCCATAGTGGAAAGAGGCAGGAGGAGGCCCTAAATTGGGGGTGGGACAATGGACAACTACTCCTCCCTACTAGACGGCAGGCAGGGGAGGAGGGTCCAGCAAACAGGGTATTGGGAATAGGGAAGGTGGGACAGGGCCAACCACTCCTCCCTGCTAGACTGTATGCAGGAAGTGGGTGGGGGGGAACTGTAGGGGGGCACCGGGGGAAGGGAAGAAGCAACTACTCCTCCCAGCTAGGCTGCAGGCAGGGGAGGAGGGTGCTAACAACAGAAGGACACGGGGACAACAAAGGAGAGGGGGACAATCATGGGCGCAGAGCGGGGCGCCGGCTTTTCCGGCAGCACTCGGACGGGGAAGGACTATGATTGCATCAAAAGAGGTGTAGTGATCAGGGCAAACAACTTAAAAAGGGGGGGGGGGCACAAGCGTTCCGAAAAGGGACATGGGCACACCAAACTGCAGGTTGGGCGGGGCAGGGGTCAGCAGGAGTCAGGGGGAACAGCAAACAACTGAGGGCGGAGCAAGTAGAGCACAAGGGGAGGGCGGAACCAAACTCCTGGGGAAGGGCGGGGCAAGCAAAGCAACAAACTTGCAAGGGTTGGGGCAGGGTAGGCACACTAACAAGCCCAGGAACCTAGGATGGGGCCAGGGTGGGACAGGCAAATAACCAGGGAAAAATCTTCCGGAGAGCTATGGGAGGAAGGGAGGAGAAACCTGGGCTGGGGGGTAATGGGAAGGCCCCCCACCCAAATGCAACTGAGGGAGGGGGGCCAAGTCCAAACAAAAGGGGGGGGGAGGAGTGCATTCATAAGCGCTTGTGGGGCTCACTCCAGTCCTTGCTCGCTGCTAGAAACAGTCCCAGATGGTGGTGGGCGAAGAAGCAAGCAGCCCCGTCGAGGGGCAAGCAGCAGGCGTTGACGGTCAGCTGGGTTGGTGGAGGGGGTGGTGGCAAAAAGGGGTGGTGGTGGTGAAGGAAGTTGTGGTGGGGCAGAGGCAGCAGGATGGGGGGAGGGCTCCACGCCTCTCCCCCGGCCCCCCACAGCAACAAAAGGCTACCCAAGAGCACAGCTGGTAAAGTCACTCAGTCCAATAACCAACCCCCTCCACAATTCCTCGCAGAAGTCTTCCTCCTCCTTGACGAGGCAGCCAGCCAGGTGAGGGCCCAGGCAGAAGGGGTGACAATGGTGGTGATGGCAGGGTCCTCGCTTCTCCTCCCTCCAGAGGGGTGGGGATAGGGGGGCAGGCTGGCAAGGCCCCCCTTCCGCAGAGCAGTGGCTCCCAGAGGGGTCCTAGCCAGCAGCAGCCCTCCAGGGAGGGAGGCAGAGAGCTCCAGCCAGCAGCAACAGCCCAGGGAGGGAGCTCCAAACAGCAGTAGCAGCAGCCTAGGAAGGGAAAGAGCTCTAGCCACCAGGGCAGCCCGAGAAGACCGATCTCTTCTTTCTGTAGCAGGGAATGGCCTCCGCCTCCTGCTCTGTGGGGCTTGAAATCAGCCCTTGGAGAGGGCTGCTGCTAAGGAAAGCAGCAAGCCTCGGCTGATTGGGGGAACAGCCACAGCTGTGGCCACGCCCTAATCAGGGCCCAGCTAGCCTTTATAAGAGGGCAGTGGGCCAGGAGAACAGTTTCTCTGTCTAGATGTTGAGAGGGAGGGGCCTGCCTGCTGGGAGCTGAGCAGGGTACCTATCGGTGGAGCAGAGCTGGGGAAAGGCCAGAGGAGCTGGGGAGCTCCGTCCTAAGAAACCCCCAGACTGCAGGCCTTGATGAAGGCCTAGGAAAAAGGTACTGGGGTTGCAGAGGGCAGCCCAAGGTTAAGCAGAAGCAGCAGGTCCAGACCCTTCTTGCCGATGATGAGTGGCAATTATACTGCAGTCTGCCCCAGGGAGCTGGGGCTAGATGGTGACTGGCAGTAACCAAAGGCTGAGGCCAGGTGGGGATAGAGGGTGGGGGTTCTCCGGGGGGGGGGATGACCTAGATCTGTGGGGGTACTGCCAGGGGGTAGCACCCTGCCGTGAAAGGGGCACTGAGGTCCGGGAGGGATTCAGGGCCCAGCGGCAAGCGGGACACCAGCCTGCAGAGGGCGCTCCAGAGGCTGGAAATGCTAACTCCCTGGACGATGAGCAGGGGGCGCCATGGGTGAGTCGCGACCCACCATACATGAGCTGAAGAGTAAGTTGTCGTGGTGGGTGGAGTCATAAATATTCATAAATTTGAGAACTGAACCAATTGATGATCAGGTAGGGAGAAGCTCTGAAAAAGGAGTATGAGGCCACCCAGGTCGGCTTAGTGGATGAACCTGATTAGATACATGATAGTGTCTCCTGGATTCAGTGGCTAGGTCCCAATGCTGGTGATGAATTGGTCAGTCTCTTGCACCCAGTAATGCAGTCCATGGGTCCCCCACATGATCAAGCCCTTAATAGAGTACATGCCCTATTGTGCCATATTAATTAATGACAATACTACTACTTTGGAAGGAGGAGATTGATTAGCATAAATTACATGTTTCATTCATTTCTAATGACTTTTGAATAGCTACTTGTTTATCCCACTCTTGGGTTAAAACTGTATTGGTACCACACTTGAGATCTCCCACCATAACAAGCTGTGCTGCTGTTTCCATTTTCAGAGTTTCTGCTGTTATTACTGCTACTACTATAGGAGGAGAAACAGCTGCTTTTACTTGCCTTGCTTTCTTTGCTACGTTTAAGGCATCCTGACAGACTGCCTGACAGTCCTGCTGCCTCCAGTTCCCAAAAGAAGCAGCCTAACGTTAGTGTACATGTGAATCAAGCACAATTTCCATTTTTGGCAATAATCTCTTTTGGAGCAGAAGCTTTGCAGGAAGGATAATAGAACAGCACTGAGTATGGAACATATTAAGAGAACTCAAGGCCAGATTGTGTCCCTTACTTCTGAACATGCAGAAGGACCCCTTCACACACACGTCTCTCCTCTTCCACACAGAAGGCATTTTCAGCTGACTTTACAACATCATCCCCACTTTCTTCTCTGAAGATGAGGATCTGAAACTGGGAAAGGGTAGACAGGGAGAGAGAAGGGGCAGGTTGGATGTGGCTCCCCCAAAAGTGCCAAGGGGAATTCCTTGATGAATAAATTCAGTCTCATGCTACATTGACTTTTTGATGGCCCCCTTGTACACCACTGGAGCAGAGCTGCCCCAGAGTGGGAAGGACAGGGATTCCTGGTATATGTACAGCTGCATGGCAATCCATTGGTTTCATCAGCAAAGTCCTCTGTTCAATCTGTAGAGGTAAAATTCCATCCTCCTCTGTGAAACAATCTAGGGGGGAGCCTTGGGATTTTCCTCCCTCCAGGATCCCCTCCCACAGAGTTTTTCCATAGGTAGGATGGGTTAGGCTACAGTGCAAGTGAAATTTAGGAAGGACAAAAATGGAGGACAGGGGATGAGTAAAGCTGCTGAGGTCATATCTAGTGACAATTACTATGGGTGGGGATAAATTAGTGACTTATTTGTATAAATACTATTATTACTTGGGGTCTAGGGACTGCAGCTATGGATCATGACCCCATTGTGCTAGGCACTGTACATATACAGAACAAAAAGGTGGTCTCTGCTCCAAAGATCTTACAGTCTAAGTACAGCCTGATATTACTGAGTATAAGAATGGCCATACTGGGTCAGACCAATGGTGCATCTAGCCCAGGAGCCTATCTTCAAACAGTGGCCAATGCCAGATGCTTCAAAGGGAATAAATAGAGCAGGGCCATCATCAAATGATCCATCCCCTGCCAGCCACTCCCAGCACCTGGCAGTCAGAGGCCAAGTGACACCCAGAGCATAGTGTTGCATCCCTGATCATCTTAGCTAATAGCCATTGATGGACCTATCCTCCATGAACTTATCTAGTTCTTTTTTGAACCAAGTTATAGTTTTGGCCTTCAACATCCCCTGGCAACACGCTGACTGTGTGTTTGTGTGAAGAAATACTTCCTTTTATTTTAAACCTGCTGCCTATACATTTCATTGGGTGACTCCTGGTTCTTGTGTTATGTGAAGTAAATAACACTTTATTCACTTTCTCCACACCATTCATAATTTTATAGAACTCTATCTTATCCACCCTTAGTAGTCTCTTTTCCAAGATGAACAGTCTCAGTCTTTTTAATCTCTCCTCATATGGAAGCTGTTCCATACCCTTAATATTTCTGTTGGCCTTCTTTATACCTTTTCTGTTTCTAATATATCTTTCTTGAGATGGGGCAATCAGAACTGCACATAGTATTCAAAGTGATTTGTCTAAGGTAACCCAACAGGCTAGCAGAAGAGCCAATAGAACCCAGGTCTTCCGTGTCCCACTCCAGTGCTCAGACCACATTCATGAAGAATTCAAGTTTCTCTAGACACAAACCAAAACACTGGATCCAAACACTCTCAAATTTTGGTATTGTGATTGGAATCTGAACATGGATTTTGTCATGCCATGGATTTACATAGTGGCATTATGATTTTTGTCTTATCTATCCTTTTCCTAATGGTTCAAACTTTGTTAGCTTTTTTGACTGCTGCTGCACATTGAGTGGATGTTTTCAGAGAATGGTAACAGCTAGTCTATATCCAGTCATTTTGTATGCATAGTTAGGATTATGTTTTCCAATATGCAACACTTTAGATTTATCAACATTGAATTTCTGCTACTATTTTGTTGCCCAGTCACCTAGTTTTGTAAGATCCCTTTGTAATGCTTTGCAGTTTTGAGATCCCTTTGTAATAGGGCTTTGAATTGATTAAAAATTTAAATAATACCTTTTTATTTAAACGTTTGGCTGTTTTCTACATTTTAAAATTGATTTCAATTACAACAGAATACAAAGTGTACAATGCTCACTTTATATTTTTGATTACAAGTATTTGCACTGTAACAAAACAAAAGAAACAGTATTTTTCAATTCACCTAATACAAGTACTAGAATGCAATTTATTTATTATGAAAGTTGAACTTACAAATGTAGAATTATGTAAAAAAAACTGCATTCAAAAATAAAACAATGTAAAATTTTGGAGCCTACAAAATTGGCTGAACAAGTTTGTTTACATTTGCAGGAGATGCTGCTGCCCGCTTCTTGTTTACAATGTCACCTGAAAGTGAGAACAGGTGTTTTCATGGCACTGTTGTGGCTGGTGTCACAAGATATTTACGTGCCAGATGTGCTAAAGATTCATATGTTCCTTCATGCTTCAACCACCATTCCAGGGTACATGCGTCCATGCTGATGACTGGTTCTGCTTAATAACAATCCAAAGCAGTGTGGACCGACCCATGTTTATTTTCATCATCTGAGTCATTTGCCACCAGCTGGAGGCTGATATTCTTTTTTGGTGGTTTGGGTTCTGTAGTTTCTGCATCAGAGTGTTGCTCTTTTAAGACTTCTGAAAATATGTGCCACACTTCATCCCTCTGAGATTTTGGAAGGCACTTCAGATTCTTAAACCTTGGGTTGAGTGCTGTAGCTATCTTTAGAAATCTCACATTGGTACCTTCTTTGCATTTTGTGAAATCTGCAGTGAAAGTGTTCTTAATGAACCACATGTGCTGGGTCATCATTTGAGACTGCTATAACATGAAATATGTGGCAGAATGTGGATAAAAGAGCAGGGGACATACAATTCTCCCCCAGAAATTCAGTCACAAATTTAATTAACGCATTATTTTTAATGAGCGTCATTAGCATGAAGGCATGTCCTCTGGAATGGTGGCCAAAGCATGAAGGAGCATACAAATCTTTATCATATCTGGCACATAAACACCTTGCAATGCCAGCTATAAAAGTGCCATGCAAATGCCTGTTCTCTCTTTCTGGTGAGATTGTAAATAAGAAGAGGGCAGCATTATCTCATGTAAATGTAAACAAACTTGTTTGTTTCAGCAATTGGCTGAACAAGAAGTAGGACTGAGTCGACTTGTTTTACATTGGTTTGTTTTTGAGTGCAGTTATGTAACAATTTACAATTGTAAGTTGCACTTTCATGACAAATTGCACTACAGTGCTTGTCTGAGGTTAATTGAAAAATACTATTTATTTTTACAGTGCAAATATTTGTAAATACACTTTGCTTTCAATTAGAACACAATATAATATATGAAAACGTAGAATATCCAAAATATTTAATAAATTTCAATTGGTATTCTATTGTTTAACAGTGTGATTAAAATTGCAATAGAGATTCATTTTTTTAATTGCGATTAATTTTTGAGTTAATCGCGTGAGTTAACTGATTAATCGACACCCCTGTTTTGTACTGCTTTGAAGTCTGCTTTGGACTTAACTACCTTGAGCAACATAAGTTCTGTTTCCCAATCTTCTAGATCTATCTTGTGGTAAGGGCAAGATTCTCTACCCAGATCAGAAGTCTCTCAGCTTGGCTTCTGGATTTCAGGGGGCAATAGATGGAGTGCTCTGCAAAAGTCAAGATTCTACCAGAAAGCAGAAAGCCTATAACCTGGAAAACTTAATGAAAGATTGTCTATCTAAGCAGGTCACAAAGGAGGAGACCTGAGACAGTAATTCATTCTGAGCTCCATCAGACACCACCTGGCTGTAATTCCAGCCTTCTAACATCCAGTAATAAAGTTTCTAAAATAGATGCTGCATGTTTATTCTGCTGTGCATGAATGATCTCCATCATGGAATCCAAGACTTGTTTTGACAAAGCTCATGGGGCCCTATTCAAATCTTTATTGGAACATTCCATCTACCATCTTTCTGTATGTGGCATTCCTCAGTCATAATGTCAGCTCAGAGTTAGCAAAATCCAGGCCCTGGTGGTGGATCCCCCTGAAACACTATGTTCCATAAAAATAGAAGATCCTGTCTCCCTGTTCTAAATTCCTGTTTTAAAATGGTCTCTGGTTTCCATCTCAATCAGGCCATTAGCTGGTTTGTATTTTTCTTTCAACACTCATTCATGTCCAAGGTTTAAGTTATTATCAATATAGGACCAAATAAATCCAAAGGTTCCTAGACTTTTTGTGCCATATGAAAATAAGACCAAGTGTCAGTCCATCGATCCAAATAAATCAGACCACGTAAACCTGGCTGCTATAACCCGGCAAAGGTGTTCAGCCCCTTATGTGAATTAGCGTATATTCAGCTAAGAGCTTGTCTACACAGCATGGCAAAGCCCACCAGAGGACTGTGATTTGTAAAGTGCTGAAATAATGTGCCCTCTAACTTTCCCATTGACTCTGCTGGGCTGCTCTCAATTGCATTAACATAGTCCTGTTTGCAACTAGATTACATCAATGTGAACTAGGCACCTTTTAGAGCACACCAGCAGGGTCTACACTGGGCAGTTAAAGCCCAACAGGTTAGAGTGCTTTAAATCACACCCCTCTGGTAAGCTTTGCTGTACCATGTATACAAGCCATCAGTCTAAGGAAGCCTCAACAGCATGCCTTTGCAACATCTCTATCACTGAAATATGCTGCTTGGAAATATGTTCCTTTAAAGGCCTTATTCCCTCAATATGGCCTCTAGCTTAGCAGTCCAATTGCAGTCACTTAACGTAATGACCCCTCAGAGGCACCTTCGACGGTCCCTACTACTTTTAATTTCGCAAGTATATAGAACCATGAGGGCAATTCTTGAAGGAGAAAAAAAAATGGTTTCTTACCACACTGACTGGGATTCCTTAATGGACATTGGTTGCTAGAAGTTTCCAGGGGTGTGCAACACCCAAGAATGTGGATTTATATAGGAAATCATCTTGAAGAGCCACAGTTTATATATTCATAGATTTTAAGGCCAAAAGGGACTGTTATGATCATCTAGTTTCTATGGTACCTTTGATTTGTCCTCAAGCAATGTCTTTTAGTGTAAATGATTAAAGATTTTTAAGTTTTCTTTATTTAAACTAGCAAAAATTGCAATAGGGCCTTGTCCCCATTTTCCTCAAAATAGAGGAGTGGCTTTTCGATAGTGCTTTCCAGGCATATGTACTAATGTTAGTTCTCTCTGAAACTGCAGAAATTTCTCATTGTTTATTCCTTTTCGTAATTGTACATTTTAGGGCATTTCTGATTCTTTATTAGTCATAACTTGATGAAATGTAATAGTTGTTTAGTTCATGCTTCTATAATGTGGCTAGCTGGGGCTCGACCCTCTCTGGGGCAGCAGGGAGCCACACCGGCTCACTACACACAGATAATATTTGGGGAAATTAGTCCGGTTGTGGGAGTCTCCCTCAGCGGCCCTTGCAGCAACTGAAACAAGCACTGTAAGCCTGGGCCCTAGGTTAGGGCGGGGCAACAATAAGTCAGGTGCTCAGGCCCTCCAGCAGGGGCTGAGCAGTAGCAAACAGTATATAAAAATAGGCCCAGGGTCAGGGTAGGGCAGGTAAGTCAGTAGCTCCAGCCCTCAGGCAGGGGCTGAGCAAACAGTTCAATGTTAGCAGGCCCAAGCCTCTAAAGGACATGGAAGAGGGGGAGACTGCCACCCACAAGTTGGGTGGCAGGGGGACACAGGCCCTCCCACTCCACTGCATCCCAGCCCAGGGCCCTAACAGCAGCAGAAGATCCACTGCTGTGTCAGTGGGGATCCTGGCCACAACACACTGACATGGGCTCTGGCTGTGTTACAGCCAGACTAGGGTCAGCTGTCCCTGGGTTACTTCCTAATCCCGCCTCTTGGAGTACCTGGGTCCAAGCAGTGTCCTCTGGGGCATCCAGCACCATGCGTTCCTCAGGGTAGCAGGCAAGCAGCAGGCCCGGCAACTCCTCCAGGTAGCGGCTGCAGGGCAGGTCCGGCAACTCGTGGCATGCACCTTGGGCTGCATGGGCTTCCCAGTCATGGACCAGACTGGAGGCATCTGAGCCCTCAGTGAGTTCTGAGGGTGAGCTTTTATACTTCCGGGTCACCGCCTGACCCTCTGAGGGGCAGGCTCAGAGCTCCCTGGCTCCACCCTCTCCAGCACCCGGATGGGCTCCTCCCTCTCCGGGGTAGCAGGGAGCCACACCGCCTCGCTACAGCTTCCTTTTATCTTTTTAAAATGTAATTAAGGGTAACTTTTTCAAAAGTGCCTAAGTGAGTCAGGGGCCTAAGTCCCATTTTCAAAATTTGGCATTGTGTTTCGTTGTACCTCTCTGGTGCCTCCTGGGAATGAAAAGGAGCACCTTTCTTGTCTTGGACCTCCTTCTCTGGGTGGTGGCATCACTGTTGTCTGGGTTTCCAGACATATGTCCAGATTGGGGTACACCCCTCTGTCTGTCTGTCTGTACCTTTTAGGGAGTCTGTCCCCTTCCTGAGGGTGGGAGTTTAAAATAGTCCAAAAGAAAAATACCTCCATAGGCCACAAAAAGGACTGGGTCCCCGTGGTGTCATGCAAGGAGTAGGCCAGAAGGTCTGGGCTCTGTATGTCCAAACAACCAAGGCCGTGTCCCAGGACTCTGAAAAATAAGGAAAAGCTGGTCCCTCTATTTCCACAAAAGGCCCAGGCAGCTGGTGCTCTCAAGCAGTTTCCCCAGTAAACAGCCCATTTCCTGGGACCCAAAAGCTTTGTGCACTAGCTCTGTTTGCTCCTGAATAATAGCCAGTCTGAGCAGGAATCTTCCCTTTTAATCACCCACTGTTTTTTAGGATTAACACATTCTGCAGATGCAGTGGGTTGGAACTGATTGGGCCTGGAGAAGCTCTTTACCCTTTCTTGACAGGGCTGGGGACCTACCCTGCCACATACCTGCTCCCTCAAGACAGAACTTGAGATCTTGCTATCTGAGCCTAGTTCTCCTATTTCTCATGAGAAAAAGTCTTTATTAATGTGTGCTTTTCCTGCACAATACTGGACTTTAAAGTGATAAAGTTGAAGTGACAAATCCCACCACATGATGCTGGAGGTTGTTTCCTTCATTGTACTTAGCCACCACAATGGTGTGACTGGTAATGATGGAAATGGTGTTGGGAAATGGTGATTATTAAGGCCCTAAAACACACCCCTCATAATGCAACACTGATAAAATTACTAAGAAGGGTTTTTTTTGGTGATGATTTGCAAACATAATGTTGGACTTTGCATAAAAGGCTTTTGAAAACCCATGTTTGAAGAAGTAAACAAAATATTCACATATTGGGGTTGTGGCATTCCATTACCTCCTCCCCCAATATATTAAGGGAGTATGATAATACACACATATTGAATAGTGATATTGAAATATCAAGATGAAACATCACTGCATGGTATGAATAAGAGCTTTGTCAGTTATACTTTTATAATTTGCATTTATGGACAGTGAATGAGTTTAGATGAGCCAACACTTGTGCTAAGGCCTCAGCCTACCTTACTGGCTTCTCCTCTTGCAAAGATTTGCTGATGTGCTTAAAATGATATTATTGCTGACAAGACAAAAGTAATATGTTGTGCTGGAATATTTTAGGTAAAAAACACACAAACCTGTAATGACAAGAAGCCACCTTTACTGGGAAAACCCTGGAGCAGGGTGACACAAATAGAACGACATGGAAATTATATGAACAGCAAAAGTTGTGTGACTTGAAGCTTGCACATGCGTATTGTACAGGTTACCCAAAACAAATGCTTAATGCACTTAATGTTGATTGCAGAGAAGTTAATGAATATGTGATGAGCAACTGTATAAGAATCCAAGTGAACAATGCTCAAATTAGAGAAACATAGGACTAGAAACTGAAGAAACAGGATTGAAGAACCAGACTAGGGATCAGAGGAGGCGACGATGACCATCATGAACTATAGGAGAACTTGATGCCTCAGAATGCGGTAACTTGGGCCCCCTACCAAGCCATTGTATCTTGCATAAATATATGTTCAGACACTGAAGTGACAATAATTCTATACGATATTCTAAAAATAAGGCAAAATTTAATTAAGCCTAAAGCAGGTGGACTCGTGACTTAGTTTTCCACCTTACACTTCCAACAAAGGGATTACCTAATACATAATATCTGTGAGACTCTATGGCCCACTTCACCATGGGTGCTTCTTTTACAATCACTGAGTGGGCCTTTCCCCTGGGGAACTACTTCCAACTCAAATATAGGACTGGATGCACCTTACCATTCCTTTCTTGAAAAAGGACTGCCCCTAGGCTTACATCCAAGGCATCCATCTGCAGTATAAAATCTTTTGTGACATCTGGATTGATGAGGACTAGTTCTCAGCACAATTGGTCTTTCAAGGTGATAAAGGCTTCCTCACAGTCTTCCATTCATTGAGTTTTCTTCATGCTACCATTTATTATTTGGTCCATCAGAGGCACTGCAATTATGGTGTATGGTGAAATCAGGTACAAATCTCCTATAGTAGCCAGCCAATCCAAGGAAATGTCTCACCTGTCTTTTTGTGCAAGGGATGGTACATGTTGCCAAAGTCTGAACTTTGCTGACCAGGGACTTGAGCTGAACTCTGCCCATGGTATATCTGAGAAAGGTGTCTTCCTGGTTTGCCAGCTTCCACTTGACTTTGCCCACAAAGCCAGCCTCATCCAGAGGTTGGAAGACTGCTTGTAGCTGTCACAGGTGTATACCAAGTCATCACCATATATGACAATATTGTCTAAATATGCAGTGTGTCACTGCTAGGGGGGTCTGAGTACTCAATTGGAATGTGGCAGTGGCCCCATGCAAGCCAAAGGGCATAGTGCAGAACTGAAAGAGCCCAAAAGGGGTTGAGAAGGCTGTCTTTTCTTGGGATTCTGGTGACAAAGGGATCTGCCAGTAACCTTTTATAAGGTCTAGGATGCTGATATATTTGGCAGCCCTAAACATTCTAGAAGCTCATCCACTTGCAGCACTGGATAGGTGTTGCATTTCAAGACTGTATTCACTTTCTAAAAGTCAATACAAAAGGGTATTGGGCTTAAGGATAAGCACAATCATGCTACGCCAATCACTTTGGGATTCTTCTATTACTCTTCTACACTGGGTATTGGCCACTGTCAGAAGACAGGATACTGTTCTTATGTTCCTCCCAAATCTATGATAGTCTGTAACTCATCCCAGACCATTTCCCACATCTTCCAGGATACGGGTCAAGGTGTCTCCCTAACTTGCTGCCCTGAGATCTTCTCCATGTGGTGATACATTAAATGGGTCCAGCCAGGTGAGAACATGTTGGGTAAAGATTTGATGAGTTGGCATACTTGGGTTCTCTGCTTGGGTTGTAGTTTGGCATCCATTTGCACTTGTGCTGGATTCTGGAGGATGGAAGCTTGAGACCCTACCTCAAGTTCTGGCAGTCAAGGAGCTACAATCATTTCCTTCTCGTTCTTCCATGGCTTCAGCAGATTTATATATTATAGCCAAGTGTCACTCCACTTCCTGGGCAGATGGACTTCATAGTCTACAGGGCCAACCCATCGCACCACTTCAAAAGGCCCTTGCCATCTGAGCTAGCAATTCAGATGCATTGCTGGGAGCAACCATAGAACTCTGTCACTTGGTTGAAGGTCTGTAGGTGAGCATTCTGGTCATATGCTTGCTCCTCCTTTTGTTGGGCACCTGAAAAGTTTTCACAAGCAAATGCCCCCAACCTCTTGGTTGTTCGTGAAGGTGGAGGATGTATTAGACTGAGTTAACAGCCCTCAAGGCATACTCCTTCCTCCCTTCTTGGAAGACATCCAGTAGTCTCCAAAGATGTCATCTTATAAAAGCTCAAAGGGGAGAGAAGCCAGTGGAGGCTTGCAGCACCTCCCTTACAGCGAACAGGAGGGTGCAGTAGTTGGTCCCAAAGCTTGGGATCAGAGACCATGAACCTCTTCAACATTGCCTTTTAATTGAAACTCTTGACCAATCCATCTGTTTGTGGGTGGTACATGACGGTCCATAGGGACTTGATCTTCGGCAGGGCACACAGCTCCTGCATTAACCCAGGTGTAAAATTGGTCCCTTGATCTGTTATTTCCTGGGGTTTTCCCACCCATATGAAGAGTTTCATGAGTTCTGAGGTAAGTCACTGCCTTTGTGGAATGCATCACGATGGCCCGTGGGCAACAAGTTGTGTAATCTAAGATGACAAGGATGTACTGGTGCTCTTCTCCAGAGGTCCTATCAGGTCCATTCCAATCTACTTGAAGGGGGTTTCTATCAGCAGGAACTAGATTAGGTGGGCTTTTGGGACTCCTTTTGGGACAGCCAATGGGCACTTTGGACAGGAATCAGTGATCTCTACCTCCTGTTGGACCCTAGGCCAGTAAAAATGGGATGCTATCCGGGACAGGATCTTCTCCTGACATAAGTGTCCAGCACCAGCGATATTGTGTTTTAGGTGTAGGAGTGCCTGGTGGTACATCTGCTGTGCCAGCAGTTGTGTTCTTACTTTGCCAGTTTGTTTATTGTGTTCCACATGAGAGAAGCATTTATCACAGAACACAAAGTGGCACCGTTGCCTAACCTATTGGGTTTCCACTATTTTGTCATTTATGGAGGCGATTTGCTCAAAGGCTCCCCTCAGCACTGCATCTCCTCTCTGCTCTTATACAAAATCTGTGTTGTGTGATGATGGTTTTTAGTCCTTCAGTGATAATCTTTTTACTACCTCTCTCTCTGTGACCTGGGTGGGGGACCTGCAGATCCCATGCTTCCTTCAAGGGGTTCTTCTGGTTCCCATAATCTGGCTAGCCTGACAAATCTGCTTCAAGCACCAAGGCAGGGCCCATGGTTCTGGTATCTTGTCCCCGCCCCTGCTCTTGTATAACCTCACGGAAGTACTTCCAGTGACAGCTGATAATGACAGAATAGGCCAGGGACAAGTGATAATGCCACTGTAAGTGCCTCCGTGTGACACCCCACAGCTAGCCTTACCCATACACTAGTATGCAGTCACGTTCCCATGGATACACTAAAGGAAGATTGTCTCTCTGTCAGTTGTCTGTCTGTCTGGCACTTTTAGTTTAACAGGTCCTTGCTTATGCCCTGGGTTCTCAACTGTCCAAACCTGGGCATAACCATACTCCATAAGGAGGCACTCTCTTTGTATGTGCTTTGCTTGTCCATATGAAAAGCAAGTCATCAGGCTGCTGCCCAAGCCCAATTTCTGGCCCAATGGTGAACCCCCTTGAAGTGGGAGCTGGGTTCTTGGCTCTGAACTGACCCCTGCTGGGAACATGGTCGGGGTATAGTGTGCTGATTTGAGTTTGCCCTAGGTAATCCCAGCCTACCACTGGGGCCTGCAGCCAGAGTGGTCATTTTAAATGTTGGAAGACCGAAGATGCGGGCACTTGTCCTTGGCCTGTGGAGTGTAGTTTCCCTAGGCTGACCCTTAGGTCAGTTTGGGCTAATTTCTTAATCCTGGGGAATAGCTCTTCCCTGTCTCTAGGGTTCCTCAGCAGCCATGAAGTTTTCTGTTAACTGCACCACTTCTGTTAATGACCCTGGGTAGTGTCTCAGTACTCACTGTCACCCCACAGTTGGGAGTATTTGTATAAGTTGTTTAATCAGTATTAACTCAGGCACTTGAGCTCCAGTCTGCTCTTCAGGCCATAGCCACCACCAAGTCATCCTTCAATTTTTGGGCCACCGCCTGTGGTTGGCATACCCAGGGGTACTTTCCCCACAGAATCAGTGGTGGTGTGTCTCCTCACTGATGTCCAAGAAGTCCAGAATGGCTGCCTTAGCTAGTGAGTACTTCCGTGAAGCCACATGGTCAAGTCCTTGATGGGTGGCCTGGTCCCGGCCAGTCAGATATAGGGCCAGTTCAAGAGCCCAGTGCTCTGGAGGCCATGACCACCAATTCAAAGGTGGTCAAGAAGGCTTCAGGCTCAACCCCTGTCCCCATCTTTGTTAGTTTCACTAACACTGAGGGGAGCATAGGTCCCTGGCCCATGGTCCAGGCTGATAGGCCTCTCTTTGCACCAGACAGCTGCAGCACCATCACCAACTGCTGCACTAACTGCTGTTGTTGGTCTTTATCCTTGTTGGCTACCCCATGCAGCAACTGTTGGTCACCTGAAGCTGCTGCTGAGTGCCTACTGTTGCAACAACTATTATTCAAACTGCTATTGCTGTACCTCCTGCTGCGGATAGGTCTCAGCTAGACCCTTCTAGCACTGCTCAGAATCCATACTGGTCTAAGTCTATTATCGCTCCTGTGCATGGACTTTCAGTCTCTCCACCTCACACTCTCCGGCAGAGTTGGAATCATAGCCACATTCTTCACCATTTGTGATAGGTTGTACCTGTCTGGCACTCCCTTGGGGTGAAGAGGGCACCTTCCTTTTCCTGGACCTCCTTCTCTGAATGATGGCATCACTATCGTCTGGGTTCCAGACTTGGGGTATGTACTTCTTAACAAGTTTGTCCCCCTCCAATGCTGTTAAAGTAATCCAAAAGAAAAAGGCAAAATACCTCCATGGGCTCAGACAGGGTAAAGGCCAATAGCCCCTGGGAAAAGGGTCTAGGCTCTTTATCTCTTGTATGTCCAAATAACCAAAACTGAGTCCCAGGTCTCCAAAAAGTAAATAAAAGCTAGTCCCTCTGTTTCATAAGAGGCCTCAGTTGGCTGGTGCCCTCAAAGAGTTTCCCCAGTAGACAGCCCCTGTTCCCTGGGACCCAGGAGCTCTGTTTGCTCCTGAATGCTACCTAGCCTGAGCTGGGATCCTGCCTTTTAAGAACCTACCCTTCTCCAGGATTAACAAGCCTTACAGGTGCAGTAGGTTGGGGCTGATTGGACCCAGAAGAGCTGTTTCATTCCTTCTTGACTGGGTCCGGGAGCTGCCCAACCACAGATTCTTAGAGGTAGATCCACAAAGGGACTTGACTCAACATTGCAAGACCTAACATTTAGGTGCCCTGGAATCCACAGCTCTGAGCGAGGTGCCCAGGCTCGACTACAGCATGCATGGAGAAAGTCAGGTTGTGACACTTTCTCGGGGCACCCAGATCTACAAGTCACCTTGTTACTCCTCTTCCTCAGCAAAAGAGAGACTTGCTGGTAAACTGTGTGTCAGTTCTCCGATGCTCACAGTCAGAGAGCCATCCAAACAATCTCCTCCAGAGCTCTACCAGCCTTTACTTTGCCATGTAGGCAACACTGGGTACACCCCAGTTCCCAAGCCCCCTGGAGAATCCAGCCCATCACTGAATACATGCAGAAATTCCCAAGTTTGCCAACTCCAAAGAGACAGCGTGCACACCAGCTTGTTTGATTCAATTAAGAATTCACACTTCGCTTAATATTACAGTACTGTGATGTACTTAAGCTAAAACAAGGAAAAGTTGATTAGCAAAGATAGAGATTTAAATGATACGAAACAAGGATAATGGAAACTGCTATGGTTACAAATAAAACAGAAATATAACACACTTCTGAGAAACTAAATATAACTTTAGATGGCTAAAATCTTTGCCTAAGATAAGCTTATCACCTAAAGCAGCTCTCAGAATCACCAGCCCCCAGAGCCAGGATCCATCTTTCATGGATGCAAAAAGCACTGCCCTTTTTGCTCCCTCAGTGATGGATAACAAAGGCATTCTTTTCCCTCCTTCTTATAGTCCAGCCGATCTTTGAAATTAAGCCTTTTGAAGCATACCCCGGATAAAGTTCTTCTCTTCTGCTGCTTGTTCTCTGGTGTGCTGCTACCATGCTGCTTTCTTATCTTCCTGTTAACCTCAGATGTAAATGACCTCCCATAGTATTTGGCTTATCCTGGTTAATTTATATCGGAGATCTAGGCAGACAGGTATATCAATATTCCTTTGTCTGGGAAAACCTGTTTAATCAATCCAGCCTGGTTACCTAGTTTTAAACATATATTTTTAGTACATATATACAACTGCTTGAAGAACACTCATACATGCATCTTGCAATGCTTATGATGACCAGTATGATGTAAGCGTTCATTTAATATTTCACACAACCTTCTTTAGAGATCAATATTGTGACAACAATGTGTTAGCTGTGGTGAATATGTCAGGGCTGATAGAAGTTGCTGTTACAGAACGGTGAACCCTTTGCCAGTTAGAATTGAGAAGTTCTGGAGTCACACAGGTACCTAAGAATGCGATCCACAAAAGCCAGCAAGCTGAGTGAGGAGCCATCTAAGCTAGCCAGTGAGAAATGCTAAGAGGGGTGTTGCCCAAATCTGAGCCAGAGGGACGTGCCTCAGTCTTCTTGGGATTCACAGCCATGACTCTTACTTGGAGCTATGTGTCTAAGGCCTTTCTTGCAAAAAAACAACAAAAACAAACAAGGAGGGTGGTGGCCCCCCCAACCTTAAGCCCAGTGTTTAGAGCACTCACCAAGGACCTGGGTTCAAATTCCACCCTCTGTGTGATGTGGTTCAGGGATCTGAACCCAGGTCTTCTCCTCTCAGGTGAGGGTTAGGGTTATTGCTAGTTAGCTTACTCCTTCAGTTTACCCAAAAAAGTGGTTCTCTAAAAGCCCTCTTCCAATTGAAATGAGTTCATTGTCTCCTTTTACCAGGACCCAACAAGACTGCCTTATAAATACACATTACAAAGAGGGTAGGAATTTTCATATTACTCCACCTTTCAGCTGGGCCATGAAGAACACTGCTTCACTGTACAGGAAGAAATGAGGGAACTGTCAGCCAGGAGGTGGGTCAGATGATGACTTTTTCAGGGAGTATCGTGAGGGAACTGGCAGCTGGAAGAGGGAAGTTAGTCAGAGGAGCTTTCAGGAATTTGCAAGAGAAGGGAGCAGCTGTGAGTGTTCTTGACTTCATTTCTCAGTGCAATTTACTAAGGATATTTTCTTAATATTGTAAGGGTTAACATAAAAGCACTATACATTTATGGATCTGAAAATTCAAAGTCTTACTTAATTTTTACATAGTCCGAGCTCATGCAAACTCCCATTGAAATCAGTGGGAGCTTGCCTGAGGAAAAACTGAGTAAGGACTTCAGGATTTGGCTCGGAAAACTGTGTTATGGTTAGTGACTACACCTTCTATGCTAACATCCTCAGGCTATCTACAGCAGGAGTGCTCCATACTGTGGGCCCATTTGCACTATCTAACATCTACACGAGATTTACTGGAAAGAAAAAAAAGTGGCTTAATGTGAAGTTCAGTAAATTGTATAGCACCGTGCAGAGATCAAGCATTTGTAAAAATTACAAAGGGCTTAATGTCTGACTCCAGAAATGCATGGTGGAATCGGTTCTTGTATAAAACTAAGGCAAAGTAGACTTCCTTAAATCTGCAGAATAATAATAATGACTAATGCTGTATGTTTGCCACAGTCGTCCTTACAGACATGGATTCCCTGATTTAAGTGTTTTCTAAAAATTGTCTAAGATTATTGACATGTTGGGAGTTTTGCCTGCAAGTGGTTGAGTGAGTGGGTGGTTAGATGTACTGATGAGTGAGTGGGTGGGTTTGCAGTTGACTGAGTGGATGAATGTGGAGGTGAAGCATTGAGAAGAAACTTTGAGACTCTTAAGAGAACAGTCTGATAAGACTGCACAGGAAGCTAACACAGTGCTGTGTATCAGTGTAAAATCTCCAGGGTGTCCAAGAACCAGACTAGTGGACTCCAAATCAGATTCCCAATAACTAGACTATCAGGCCAATACAGGACATCTTGGTAAAGGCAGAATCAATAAGACAGCTGTAAACTCCATCCTAAAATGTTAAAATAAGTAATTTATTTCTCCACTATGTAAAAGCCAGATCGCGCTTTGCCATTTAATATATGTGAAGAGGGTGCAACATGCTACCAAATCAAGGAATCAGAATTTTTACTCCTTGACCATCAAACTCTGAAATCCTTATTGAGTTTTTACTCAGTTTATACTCAGGTAAATCTTCCATTGGGCCAGATGGGCAGGAAATCTCTGAGGTTGATTGTGTGGAGTTTCCTGCAAATCACTGCCCCCAAGGAAATGGGTTTGGAAGCAAGAGAGTTGAGGGATATATGGCTTTCCAATCTTGTGTATTCTGCAGCTCAGTGGAAAAGAGGCCCCATGAAGCCATAAAGGCAGATGATGTCTGCATGGACAACCACCCATCTGCACTGCTCTGCTGGCTCCCAGCAACATGGCTCCTTCCAGAGTCATGCTGACACTGGCTGGGTCACCGTGGATCTGCTCACTAGAGCTGCAGAGGTTACTTCAGGGAAATTCATATGCTTCCACCCCACATTAACTTCTAAATAGACTTCTACACAGAAATCCAGAGAAGATGGTGATTCAGGGAGCAGCTGACTTCTTGTGCACACTCACAGGCTGCATAAAGCTCAAGCAGAAGGGCATCTGTAGAGTGCAGATCATAGGGCTAACCTGCTGGCTTGCTTTATTATATTCTGCCTTTATTTACTGGTTTGCAGTTTGTTTTATTATATTTGGCTTGTATTTTTGTATTGGATTAGTTCATTATGTTTGGCTGTAATGCAAGGAAGCTACAGGATTGTATCCTGTATGATTAGCTTAAGCAAGTAGCGTAAGTATGGCTAAGTAGGCTTATGACCATAGGCACTGACTCTGAGGGTGCTTTGGGGCTGGAGCACTCACAGAAAAAAAAATGGCAGCCCCGCCAATCAGCTCCTCCCCCTCCATCCCAGTTCCTCCCACCCACCACAGATCAGCTGTTCAGTGGCGTGCAGGAGGCACTGATGGGGAGGGGGAAAAGCAGGGACAGGAAGAGGCAGAGGAGGGACAGGAAGAGGTAGGGGAGGGGTGGGAGATTGAGGAAAGGGGTGGGGGTGGGGGGCGAGGCCTGCGGCAGAGCAGGGGTTGAGTACTTTCTGGGAATTCAGAAAGTCGGGGCCTCAGCTTGAGACCTTTGACACAGAAAAATGGCCTAACGGTTTCCCTTTTAGATGCTGGGGAACTAGACATGTTTACCTATGAAAGTCAGGACTTAAGGGTGACCACAGGGTACACTGCAGAAACATGGAAGTTCCAACCATAAACTAGTTTGGGCATGAAATAACAGGTTTGAGAATGAGCTAATTGGCGCTAATATGTCTGAATATGCTAACATATAGAATAAGGGTATCTCAATACAGTGTGGGTGAGGAAGTTAGATTTGGGCATGGAAAGTTGGTTATTAGCATGAATAGCTAAGGCCCAGTAAGAGGGCAAACCACCATGTGGAAGTAGCTTTTTCTTCTTCTTTAGCTTTTGGGACTCTTCACTGTTTGTTGGTAACTTAGCTACTCAGCATTTGACCCAGCATTTATTCACCATCAATCTCGAGAGCATTGAGCAACCTGGACCATTGGATCCATTTGGCATGCCAGGAATGAGACTGGTCCTTCATCTCTTACCACCAGGTTCCCAAGGAAGGGTGTGAGTATGCTAATCTAGGAAGCTTTTGTAAAGAATAATACCACATGTACCCCCACAACTGTATTATTCCCTTTTGGTTATGTGGTTGGGAGCTTTGATAGCTTTTTCATTTATTTTAATAATAGTCTCGAAGGCTGTGTGTTTTCCTCAGCATAAGTGTTCTTGCCATACACCCCGAGGGTCCTTACAAGATATTGAACTCACTATGTTTAATTCTGTGTAGCCTGATTCTGAGACAAGAACTTTATCTTGTCTTCTGGTCAGATCAATTGGTGAGCCTATATAATATTAACCCCTAAAAATCAGGCAACGAGGATCACAGGGAAGGAAGGCAGGCTATGCCATTAAGGCAGTACTGCCCGCTATTCAATTAGGCAGAGAGATACTCACTTAGGCCATGTCTACACTATGAAAGTACTCAGATTTTACAGAAGTCAATTTTTGGGAACAGATTGTATAAAGTCGAGTTCATGCGTCCACACTAAGCACATTAATTTGGTGGTGTGTGTCCACTGTACTGTGGCAAGCGTCGAGATTCCGAACGGTGCACTGTGGGTAGCTATCCCGCAGATCCCACTGCCCGTTGGAATTTTGGGCTGAGCTCCCAATGCTTGATGGGGCCAAAAATTTGTCACGGGTGGTTACGGGTAAATGTCATCAGTCAACCCTCCCTCCCTCTGTGAAAGCAATAGCAGACAAGCATTTCGCGCCCTTTTCTCTGGATTGCCCGAGCAGACGCCGTAGCATGGCAAGCATGGAGCCCGTTCAGCTCACCACAGCAGTTATGACTATTGTAAACACCTCGTGCATTATCATGCAGTTTATGCAGAACCAACACAATGAAAAACCAGGCGAGGAGGTGACGGAAGCATGGTGATGAGGACATGAGCACAGTTTTCTCTAAAACCGAGGTCCCTGGCAATTTGGAGATCATGGTGTTACTGGGGAAGGCTCATGCTGTGGAACACCGATTCTGGGCCCGGGAAACAAGCACAGAGTGGTGGGACCACATAGTGTTGTAGGTTTGGGATGATTCCCAGTGGCTCCGAAACTTTTGCATGCATAAGGGCATTTTCATGGAACTTTGTGACTTGCTTTCCCCTGCCCTGAAGCGCAAGAACACCAAGATGAGAGCAGCCCTCACAGTTCAGAAGCGAGTGGCAATAGCCTTATGGAAGCTTGCAACGCCAGACAGCTACCAGTCAGTCGGTAATCAATTTGGAGTGGGCAAATCTACTGTGGGGGTTGCTATGATGCAAGTAGCCAACACAATCATTGAGCTGCTGCTATCAAAGGTAGTGACTCTAGGAAATGTGCAGGTCATACTAGATGGCTTTGCTGCAATGGGATTCCCTAACTGTGGTGGGGCTATAGACGGAACGCATATCCCTATCTTGGGACCGGACCACCAGGGCAGCCAGTACATAAACCGCAAGGGGTACTTTTCAGTGGTGCTGCAAGCAGTGGTGGATCACAAGGGACATTTCACCAACATCAACGTGGGATGGCTGGGAAGGTTCATGATGCTAGTGTCTTCAGGAACTCTGGTCTGCTTAAGTGGCAGCAGGAAGGGATTTACTTCCCCAACCAGAAAATAACTGTTGGGGATGTTGAAATGCCTATATTATCCTTGGGGACCCAGCCTACCCCTTAATGCCCTAGCTCATGAAGCTGTACACAGGCACCCTGGACAGTAGTAAGGAGCTGTTCAACTATAGGCTGAGCAACTGCAGAATGGTGGTAGAGTGTGTATTTGGACGTTTAAAGGGTCGTTGGTGCAGTTTACTGACTCACTCAGACCTCAGCGATACCAATATTCCCATTGCTATTGCTGCTTGCTGTGTGCTCCACAATCTCTGTGAGAGTAAGGGGGAGATGTTTAAGGTGGGGTGGGAGGTTGATGCAAATCGCCTGGCTGCTGAATACGCACAGCCAGACACCAGGGCAGTTAGAAGAGCACAGCAGGAAGCGCTGCGCATCAGAGAAGCACTGGCCAGGGTACTGTGGGACACTTCTGTTTGTTTCTCCTTCATGAAAACCCACCCCCTTGGTTGCCTCTAAATTCCCTGTAAGCCACCCACCCTCCCCTCTTCGATCACAGCTTGTTTGCAAAGGAAATAAAGTCACTGTCGTTTAAAAAACATGTATTCTTTATTAATTGATTGTAAAAATAGGGAGATAACTCACAAGGTAGCCCAGGTGGGGTGTGGGAGGAGGGTAGGAGGGAAGGAAAAGGCCACTTCAAAACTTCTTGAATGACAGCCTTCTGTTGCTTGAGCTGTCCACTGGGGTGGAGTGGTTGGGTGCCTGGATCCTCTCTTCCCCCCCCCCCGCGTTCTTGGGCATCTGGGTGAGGAGGCTATGGAACTTGGGGAGGAGGGAGGGCAGTTAAACAGGAGCTGCAGTAGCAGTCTGTGATCCTGCTGCCGTTCATGAACCTCCACCAGATGCCGGAGCATGTCCGTTTGATCCCGCAGTAGCCCCAGCATTGCCTCATGCCTCCTCTGATCTTCCTGCCACCACCTCTCCTCATGTTCATCAGCCACTTTCCAGTACTCCTCCACACATTCTGCTGAGCTCTGTTAGTGCTGGACAACCGCATGAGCTCAGAGAACATTTCATTGCATGTGCGTTTTTTTCGCCGCCTTATCTAAGATAGCCTTTGGGATGGAGGGGGGAGGCTTGAAACATTTGCAGCTGCTGGAGGAAAAAAAGGGAGTGAAGTATTTTAAAAGATACATTTTACAGAACAATGGCTATAGTCTAT
This sequence comes from Caretta caretta, assembly GCF_965140235.1. NCBI lineage: Eukaryota > Metazoa > Chordata > Testudines > Cheloniidae > Caretta > Caretta caretta. Next base: position 75,174,124 of record NC_134211.1, read on the forward strand.
CACGGTAAACAACACTATTCACGTTACGTAGCACACGTGATTTTGGTACAAGGTCGCATTTTGCATCCTATATTGAGTGCCTGCGGCTTTGGAGTTAGACATCACACACGCAGTGCTGGGCAACAGAATTTGTCCTGCAGGCAGCCATGGTAAGCCATAGTCTTTCGACTTCTGCAACCTTCATAACAGCAGCGCCCTCCTCTCCCATACCAAGCAAAGCATGTTGAGTTGGCCATTTAGTGCTGCGGTTTTCCTGTTAATGTGCAGCAGCAGAAGCCAAACTACCCCCCACATCCAGTTCTCTGGGATGATTGCTTTACCCCTCACCCCACTGTGTGGCTGGTATCAGGGAAGATCCCTGCTATCCAAACGCGAACAGCTCAGCGCCAATCCCCCCCTCCCACCACGTGGCTAACTGCGGGGAGGATTTCTTTTCAGCCACAGGCAAACAGCCCAGTAGGAACAGCCACCTCTGAATGTCCCCTTAATTAAATTTCCCTATTTCAACCAGGTTACCATGAACAATATCACTCTCGTGAGGATAACACAGAGAGATAAAGAACGGATGTTGCTTGAATGCCAGCAAACACTGGGACCATACGCTGCCAGGCTTTGTCATGCAATGATACCAGATTACTTGCTACTAGCATGGCGTGGTAAAGTGTCCTACCATGGAGGACGGAATAAGTCTGCTCTCCCCAGAAACTTTCTGCAAAAGCTTTTAGAGTACCTCCAGGAGAGCTTCATGGAGATGTCCCTGGAGGATTTCCGCTCCATCCTCAGACACGTTAACAGACTTTTCCAGTAGCTGTACTGGCCACGAATGCATCCCAAGTCCTTAGGGCTACTTAATCATTAAAAAATGCTTGCTTTTTATAACATGTATTATATTTAAAAAGGTACACTCACCATCGGTCCCTTCTCCGGCTTGGTTGGGTTGGGAGGGTATTTCAGTCAGGGTGATAAAAAGATCCTGGCTGTCGGGGAGAACGGTGTGCTGTGTGCTCTCCTCAAGCTCATCCTCCTCCTCATCTTCCCCCATCTGCAAAATCCTCAGGCAAGGCGGAGAGTACCCCATCATCGGAGTCCACGGACAGCGGTGGGGTCGTGGTGGCGGCCCCCCCTAGAATTGCATGCAGTTCAGCATAGAAGTGGCATGTCTGGGGCTCTGTCCCGGAGCATCCGTTTGATTCTTTGGTTTTCTGGTATGCTTGTCTGGGCTCCTTATGTTTTATGCAGCACTGTGTTGCGTCCCTGCTGTAGCCTCTGTCCCTCATGGCCTTGGAGATTTTTTGAAATGTTTTGGCATTTCATCTTTTGGAGCATAGCTCTGATAACATGGATTCGTCTCCCCGTACAGCGATCAGATCCAGTACCTCCCGTTCAGTCCATGCTGGAGCTCTTTTTTGATTCTGGGACTGCATGGTCACCTGTGCTGATGAACTCGCCTGGCCAAACAGGAAATGAGATTCAAAAGTTCCCGGGGCTTTTCCTGTACACCTGGCCAGTGCATCTGAGTTCAGAGTGCTGTCCGGAGCGGTCACAATGGTGTACTGTGGGATAGCTCCCGGAGGCCAATACCTTTGAATTGTGTCCACACTAACCCTAATTCGAAACAGCGATGTCGATTTTAGCGCTAATCCCCTCATTGGGGAGGAGTACAGAAATCCGTGTTAAGAGCCCTTTATGTTGAAAAAATGGCTTCGTTGTGTGGACAGGTGCAGGGGTAAGTCGATTTAACGCTGCTAAATCCGACATAAACTCATAGTGTAGACTAGACCTTATAGAGGATGCTCCCTTCCTCAGTGTTTACTCAGTGAATGGAGATTTGGCTAGACTTTAGGTTTTTGCCCTTGAGCAACATACATTTCCAGCATGGGCAAGTCAGAGTTAATATCTGTGGGACAATTAACATACAATTCCCCTTAAAAATGATGGGTGTTGTACATTAATTTCCAGTGTATATTAATTTCCAGTTGTACATTAATTTCCTGGAAATTCTTGAAATTATGTGTAAAGAAACAAGAAGTCAGGCACCATACAAAATCCCTCACCTTAATCAGCATAAAAAAAACCCCAAACAAAAAAAAATCACACATGCTGAATTATGTACCCCCCAAAATGTGAATTCCCTACACTATACCCACACCTGGAATTCATATAACCGATAACACATGGCAGGCAGAATTGTTTAATTTAGCTTTCTATATACAGCCTGTAGGTTAGGAACAGTGAAGAGTACTCTGCAATTTTAGTGGTTGTTGTCTGTGTTTACCATAATTACAGAGGTATTTTAAACTTCCACATTATGTTGTAGGCATAATATTAGGTAGGGAATAGCAGCGGAACATTTTGGGTAATCTGTTATTGTGGACACATCCTGAAGATTAGCTGATGCTATATTTAGTCACTATGTGGTTAGCTGTGACTAGACTGAGGATGTCATTCCCCACCACCCCTCCCAAGCTGCAAACATTGTAGAGTTTCAAAGACTGAAATGTTGATCTTAAAACAATGGATTTAAAATAAAAAAAAATAATGTAACAACTTCAGTTTTAATTAAATTCCTGAACTTGGTAGAAAAATATAACCGGGATCTGCCTCACACTTACTATTATGTTTATATTGTTGTAAACTATTTTAATTCAATGGAATTGCTCTTGATTCTAACCAGTGTGACAGCAGAATCAAACCCAACATATTCACCATTAATAACCTTGCCTTTATGGACTCTGATCATGTTCCCACTGGATGGAAATAGGACTGGGCCTATTAAAGGTTTCTGAATTAAAACAAGAAAAATACAGAAACCTGTTACAAATTGCAAATCATTAACACAGTACATATGTAGCCTTTAAATTAAAAGGCTTTGAAACTGGAAAGATTTTTATCTGCAAGAACTGAGTTCAACATTTGGGGTGAACGTGCAACTGGCTTTTATGCAGGGACCTCCCCGCTCTCGTGTGGCCAATACAAGTGCCAGTTACAGTTGTAGTGTTTGGACCCTGGAAACTGTTCCATGGACACTGTTGGGAGCCCAGAGACCCAAATGAGTACAGGAGGAAGTAGAGCCAGAGTATTTCTTGTGTGTGGGACAACAAATTATTGGTAAGTTACCCATTACTGGTAAGCTGCAGGCATTTGCAATAAGCGTAAATGGGCCATGAACCAAGCTGAGCCATATCATGGGATAGGCCATTTTTGATCTTCACAGCAACTACTTAACTATAGTCATAGCTGAAACCATTAATCAAAGACTTTATCCATTGCGCTGGAGTTACACAGGCATCATGAAATTTTGTGTTTAAGGTTTCTGAAGAAATGTTTGAGACGTGATTAACAAAGAATTATACCATCTTGCTACATGAATGGTACCTACCGCACGTGTGATGACTTGTTTAAGTCTATCATAAGCATTTGGATTTCTGATATATAGGCACAACATGACAACCTTGGGAAAACTTTTCAAAAGTCTCTAGCTGACTCAGGAGCCTGAGTCCTATTTGCAAAACCTCATAAATCCCTTTTGAAAACGGGACTTAAAAGCCTAAATCACATAAGTGCTGCTGAAAATATTACCTATTATGAATAGGAACCGTTCCATTGTTTCTAGTGATGGTAAGTAAATTAACTGAATGCACAGGGGATCCACACAAAGATGCCTAACAAACTAGGGATAAGCACAAAAGCTGCAACTTTATTAAATAAAACAATAATGCAAACATATAAAGGAAGGGAATGGACATGAACTTTGCAGCAATAGATGAATGTAGTTGCTTAGCCCGAGCATGACCCTCCCTTTGTCTGGATTGGCAGACTGATCCAGAGACCTCTTGGTGCCAGTTGGCACCAGATGTGCATAGGATTTTACAGGGATACCCTGGATCAGATATATGTCTGATGCTGGCAGACCAGGTGCTAGCCAAGGCCCCTTGGCCTCACTGAACACTGACAAATGTATACCTGGAAACCAGTCTGGCTCACCTGTGTGTTAGTATAGTAAAAATAGATGTTAAGTTTATAAGAATGTGTTTAGTCCTGATGAAATGCTTGTAGGATGCTGCATGTATTGACCTCACTTATAACAGCTATATTGCATGGTATGAACTTACACTGAGTGTTTGCATTGTAAGTTTCTGTAACTCAAATAGGCAGGGCTGTCCCTAGGGGAGTGCAGGGCCTGGGGCGGAAGTGATTAATCCATCACTCCCGGGACCGACCGTGCCGGTCAGGGGAGGCAGTGCCCCCCAAACAGCCAGGTGTGCCCCCACCCACACTCCACCGCCCAGGGCCCCGCTTTGATGGTGCCACTGGGCTCCAGGGGTTTGGGGCCATGCCGCCCACCTTCCCAGGGCTGAGGAAGTGCAGTGGCATGGCTGGGTGCTCTCCCTCCCGGTGCTTGGGGGCTGGGGAGGCTGCAGTGGTGCCGGCACACGCTCTCCCTCCTGGCGCGCTCTCCTTCGGGTGGAAGGGGCGGGACTGGGGGCTAGCCTCCCCCAGCCAGTGGTTCGCATGCCAGCCAACCGTGCCAGCCCATGGCCCCCCCCCAAAGCACGGGGCCTGGAGTGGTCACCCCAATTCACCATACCCTAGGGACGGCTCTGCAAAACAGGAAAGAAGCATTAATGAATGTAAAGTTCATGTCCTCAACACAAGAAGGCCCACTGAAACCAAATGAGCCCTTGTGAAAAAAAAAAAAAATCAAAGGATGAAGAATTTGTTGGTTACCCTCCACCCCCACACCCATGAAGAGGAGATGGGCACGAACACTTGTCCCATCTTGAAATGGCCTGCAAGCTATGAATTGTGTCAGTTTCAATACCTGAAGCCTAGGTTGTTCCTCCAGAACATAAATACAACCTTTGCAATAGAGGAGGCTGTTCTGGAATCAGAACTTGGTGTTGGGTCAGGAAACCACATTATTCAGGGTCTGTCAAATCTGGGTTGCAAACAGGTTGTCAGAGAGCAAATGCAGGGTGTCAGACTGCTGCTGTTCATCCCATTGTCAAAGTAGGACACTTGAGAACAGTGGCAGAAGGCTCTTCACAAGGTTTGAGATATTCATCTTTGCAGGTTAGGGCATCAGCCTTCCTGTTTCTCATCCTTTGGCAATAGTTTACCACAAAAGCCAAAGTGAGCGAAGAGGAGGTGCCAGCAAATCTAGCACTGGTTAAGATGTCTAGCAGTCTGTAGGTATTCCAGGTTCTTGTGGTCCATCAGGACTGGGAATCGGACCACTCCGTGAAATCCACCTTGATAGCCAGTAGTTCCTTGTCCCAAATATCATAATTTTTTCTGCCAGGGTTAGCTTCCAAGAATAAAAGGTATAGAGTTGGAGTTGGTTGTGGTGGCCTGCATGCTGAGATAAAACTGCACCAATGGCAAAATTTTAGGTGTTGGCCTCAATCAGAAATGGTTGAGTGGGTGAATCAGGATGGGTGCGGAGGTGAATGCCCTCTTGAGTCAATTAGCAACCAACTGAGGACCAAGCAAACTGAACCCGCTTTTGTAGGAGTGCCATTATGGATGGAACCAGCCTAGAAAATCCTTTACTAATTGCCTGGAGAAATTAGCAAACCCCAGGAGTCACTGCACCCATATACATCCTTGGTGTGGAACAGCTGGATATTGTCACGAGGGTCCTGTGTTTGGTGATGGGTGGCTCAGGTGGGACAATGTATCCAAAGAATTCCACAGTGTCCTTATAGAATTCACATTTCTTGGGCTTCAAGTAAAAGTGGTTTCAGTGGAGTCTCTCCAACACAGGCACTTGACAATCATCATGTGCTTTCAGAGAAAATGAGGATGTTGTCCAAGTAAATGATGACAAATTTGTCCAGCATGTCCCTAAAGATGTCATTTATGAAATGCTGGAAGGTCACTGGGGCATTGCACAACCCAAATGGCATGACCAAATACTCAAAGTAGCAATACCTGGTATGGAAGGTGGTCTTCCACTCATCTCTTTCCTGGATCCCCACTAGGTTAAAAACACTGTAGAGGTCCAACTTTGTGAAGACCTAGACAAAGCAGAGTCTTTTGTATGGCTCACTAATACGCAGTATGAGGTACCAGTTTTGAATTGTAATCTTGTTCAGAGCTTGGTAGTCCACACAAGGTCAATGAGAACCATCTTTCTTCATTACAAAGAACACTGGGGACGTAGAGGGACAAGTTAACCCTTCTGCAGGTTTTCCTCAAGATAGCTTGAGTGCCTGTAGTTCAGGTTTGGAGAGGGAGTAAGTGTGTCCAAAGGGAACCTCTGCTCCCAGCTGGAAATCAATGGGGCCGTTGTAGCTTTGACGGGGAAGTAGGGTGTTGACTTTCTTTTTGTCAAATAAATTGGCCAAGTATTGATATTTAACAGGAATCCCTAAAGCCATCTGGGGAGGTCATCAGGGTTGCTGGGGGTCACTTTTGTATCCTCTGTTTGCATTTCTGAATTCTTTGGAGGACCTAGTAAGCCACAAAAAGTGTTGCTAGTCCTGGGTTAGCTCTTGGGAAACAGGATTGTTGGCAAAAATGGGAGCCAAACCATACCATTGACTGTCAGTGGAAATGTGGGTCACATGTGATGACCCAGGGGATGCCAAAGCCAACTGATCAATATGGTGCATGAATTAGTCCAAACTGGAGGATTTCTCAGTGGCTCTGAAGGGTAGTTACTTCTAAGAAAGCTGTCTAGTGGGTGATCAACAAAATCTGGAGGAGCTCTAGATCCATAAAATAATCTGAGACACCCAAGTCCGCCAATGCCTCTAGGTTGGTGTTGGGCATCACAGGGTGCTGGAGCCAGAGAGGGAGTTGAAGATGCATTGGATGCTGCTTGACCATCACCAGAGTATCAACTGACAAGCACTGTTGCAGACTGCTGGGGAGGAGTGCCAACCCAGCCTGGACCCCCCTACTGGGGCTGGGGCTTGGTGTTTCCCTGACCAGGGCATAGGTCAGACCCTGGCAGCTCAGCTTGAAGCAAATTATCTTGGTTCTCCACAGCATGGGCATAAGCCCGATGCCCTCTGTCGATTCTTCTCTATGTCAGAGATGTGGGGCTGAACCTGATGGACTTGCATGGGTTTGGATGACAGAGAGGGGACTGGTACTGGGGGAGCCAGCACGGTTGCCAGGATCCAAGAAGGCCATTCAGTCACTGTCATCCATCTTGATGCATAGGTTGACAAGGCATTCAGGCCAGACAGGGATTCCACACATGACCTTCATCTTTAATATGGTCATTTAGGCCAAGTTGGAAATGATAACACTGGGTGGCCTCGTTCCACTCAGTGTCTATACCAAGCATTGGAACTCCGCTGCACAGAGCAATTGGCTGGCCTTTCTACCACAACACCTGAAGCAGGGTTTTGGCTGTATGCTTGCTACTCGGGTACTCGAAGACCACCACCACCACAGTTCAAATGAAGTCCTCAAATTGTCCCAGAAGCTGGCTTGATTTTTCCAGGAGTGGAGACTCCTATGACAGGGCCCACAGTTCAGCAGGCTGATAATCAATCCCACACAGGTTTGATCAGAAGGGTAAAGTTGCTGGTATAGCAGAAGTAGGAACCAACACTGGTTTAGGAACCCATAAAATTTGTCACGATCACCATTCAACTTGTCAAGCAATGGGAGCTCAGGGTAATGCAGTGCAGGGATCAGAACTGAAGATGAAGTGGCTTCAGCCATTCTGGGCCTGTAGATTCTGTAGGGCTCCCACTATCTCAGTCAGAGATATTGGCCTTTGTAGGATCCATGCTTGCCATATCAGCTCTAGTTCCCTTATTGTTTGTGTTTTTAGGGCTGCTCAAACTGTCGAAGACTGGGACATGGGTGGATGTGCCTATTGGCTGGAGCAGGAGTCAGCTGTCAGGAATATTAGCCCAGATGTCAGAGTCAAGGGTGAGTTACCTGGAGTGAGGCAAGGCAGGGTATAAATGCTTTGATCAGCCAGTGAACTGCTGCTGCTGGCCTGCTGACCTTTCCACCAATCAGGCAGTCTACTACAGGCCAGCTGTGTTCATTAGGTTGCCCGCAGACTGGCTCTGCTACAGGCCCTGATTTCCGACAGCATGTCTACATTGCATGGTTAGTCTGGGGAATTGGTGCCCAGTCTCCAATTGGTCTCCAGTCTCCAAGCTCAGGCTTTAACCCTCCCGCCCCCAGCTGTGCAAGTAAGCACAGGTTCAAACCTTTAAAAAAAGGAAAATGTTTGAGTGTGGTGTGTATATACAGCAGTGGGATTTGGGCAAAAAAAAAAAAAAATACACGTAGGAGCATGGGCTACAACTGCAGCATAGACATACGCTTTGTAGTGTTGTGGGGGAGGGGGGCTAAGGCAGGAACTGGCTGAGATGTAACTGAGCTGAATTAACAAAGCAACCATGAAACAGGAACACTCCCCGTTATGAGTAGATGAGAAAATCCTGTACAGGTAGTTGAGAAGCTCCTGAGCCTTCCTACACACTAACTAAACTAGATGTCAACACTATATGTTTTCACTGCAAACAAACCAATATTTACTAATTCATCCTACCTTCACCCTGGTGAGGTACAGTGGTTAGGTAAATATGGTTAGCCCTATGGTACAAATGGGGAAATTGAAGCACAGAAGGGTTTACTGTCACCCCAAGATACACAGTAAGTCAGTGACAGAGTCCAGGCACACACAATATTACCTAAAATGGATAGGGAAAGAACATAGTTTCAGTTATGTAACATGATTTAACAGTGAACCAGTATTAAGAGTGATTATTACTGCAGTCACTCAAACTAGCACTGCAAACCCAGTTACTGGGTAGATCTCTGCAATTGAAAATAGAATCTCAGCCCAACAGAGAAACAAAAGCCTCTGCCTATACTATGTGATGGTCATACTGATAACCCTGGTAATGATCCCCCTATGACAAACAAACATATACTGTGCTGTTCAATTGCCCACATGTACCTTAGTGAAATCTCAGTTGAGAGACTAACTTGCATCAGCAGATCAGGAGACAGGATTCATATTAGTCTGGAAATGGCTACAATGGATGATAATCTGCTTCTGTTCTTGATGCCTAACACAATTTCTTCCTACTTCTCACCTAGAAAAGAGAGATTCTATTTTTTTTATGAAGATTACCCTCTCTATCTGAGTGGGAACACCAAGGCGCTCCCACTTTCCTCTCAGCAACGTTCCCTATCCTTGTTCTTTTTCATAGCCCATCTCTCTACTTTCTCTTGGCCAGTAAGCCAGTCTTAACCAGCTGCCAGCTGTTTTAAGGAGGGTGGGGGGTGGAGAGAGGAGAACCCTTCATATTAAACTGTTTCCTCTCTCTGTCTTTCAAGAAAAGTGTTTACACACCATGTGAGAAATTCATCCCTGGTGTAACTGCATTGACATCAATGGACTTACATAAGGGATGAATCTGGTCCTGTAAATCTATTATGCAACATTTTCAGATGAACAGTTCTATAATGAATAAATGACTGCCAGATGTGTAAAAAGCAATCCTTGTTCTCCCTTTTTTGAGGTCTGTGCACAAATTCTCATGTGCAGTTTGTTAACTGACTTATTCATTAGCATATATATATATATATATCTGCCACTTTAGAGCAACTCCACAGAAAACATTTAAAATGGCATCATGCAGAAGAATGACCCAAGAAAGGCTGCATTTACTGCTCCAAATTATGCTGCCCTTTTTTTTTCTTTTTTTTTTTTTAAATAAAGGAAGCTCTGACTTCCTCTGCTGCATTTGATTCGTCTCCAGGCTGGAGACGGACTTAGGAAAGGGGTGCAGAAGAGAGCTTCAGTCTTGATATATCAAGAAACAGAAATCTAAAGTTAACTAAACACAGAAAAGCTTCCCTTTGGGTCCGCAACTTCCCAGGAGTATACTTAGAAGTATCACCCTGAGGAGGCATATCCTACTTTCTGCCAAAATTCTTTAATGTTACCCCATCATGTTCTGGGGGGAATGCTTCTGAAGGGTGGTCAAAAATAAAGTAGACTCTTAGCCTTCCCGGTCCAGGCATGATGGAGTGCTGTTTGCAGACACATGCAGTTTCTGTGGGATGCAACCATGTTAAAGATCAGGGCAGTGATAAGGTGCACAGAAGAACTCCATGGCATGTAGATCTCAATTAGGCCTCCCTTTGTTGACTGAAATAGGAGCTGAAATTAAAAGTGGCCCGGATCTTTCAGTCTCAGGTTCGTCTCCTACTCGTATCTATCACCGGGGGCTTGTAATCTTTACATAAAACCCAAACCAATAAAGGTACAACAGAATTTATTAAAGGGGGTGGCAAGAACTCCCAGGATAAATAAGGTAAACAGTTAACGATCAGGCAAATTACAAAATAAGGCAGGCTGTACCAATAAGGGAACTGTGAATACAACCAAGTGATGGTTACAGTACCATTCCTGGCAGCTTGATTCACGGATGTCTTCTCCTTAGGATAGCACAGCACAGCGGGACTGCTGGATCCCTCAGATGGAACCAGGGAACCCGGAACAGGATCAGATGAGTGCTTCTTCAGGTAAGTTGCTAAAACCCTCTGACTCCCTATCCTGCGTCGTTGTGCGTGTGGTGAGTCAATCCTATACAGGTGGATCAGGTGTGTGTAGGTAAGTATGACAAGTAACCCTTGCAGGGTGAATGGCCTGCACTCAATTACCGAGTTTGTCTCAACCAGACACTACCACTCAGATGGGCAGCCCCGATCTGATTTGAACACTGCCTTGTATAGACTTTTGGTCACTAGGCAGATTAGGTGATTGACAGCTACTGTCATTTCCCGCCAAAACAGAAAAAGCTCCAAACTATAGCTAGGAGAGGACAAGAAGGGCTTACAAGATGAACGCCCAGTTGTCCTTTAGAGGAATTCAAGATGGCCTTATGATTTTATCACTACACCTTGAGTATATTTTCTGTGTTTTGCAATAAATCAAAGTAACAGACACTAAGACACTGATTTCAAACTTGCATGTCTGACAATAGGCACCTAACTTGGGGTATATCTAAACAAGAGCTGGAGGTGTAATTTCCAGCTCAGGAAGGCACACTAGCAGTAGCTCTGATAGAGCTAGCGTGCTAAAAACTCTTCTGAGTACAATTCTGTCTGAAACCCTAATGGCACAGGATACTCCACTCACCACAGAGTGATGCCTCCTTAGGTCAATTAGCTCTGCCTGGTTCAGTGCCCCCTTTCTGATCTTCCATCATTGCAGCTCTCCTCCCACTCATGGAGTCACAGTATGGCTGCTTTGGGAGTCAAATCTCCGGCCAGGTCTCACAGTGGTTTTCCCTTCAGGCAGCCCTCAGTCAGCTGCCCTGACTACATCATTCCTGCAATGACCCAGGCAGGATTCCCATTCACTGCCCATAGCAATACCACTTTGCAGTAGATGGCAGGGGAACCCAGGCCCGCCCTTTATTCTAGATTCCAGTCCAGGGCCCTATAGCAAGCAGTTAAGGCCTGGGCCTTCACCAACCCTACTACTATGTTCCCTAGACTACTTTCTACCATGCTTCTTTAAGCTCCTCCTTCATCAACCTTCCTAGTCAGACCCCTCTCTCTTAGGCCTACTAGGTAAACCCTTCCTCATGGGTTCCTACCTCCCCTTCCTTCTCCCTTACCACAGGGAGAGAAACTGCAGACTTCTTCTCTGCCACCTTCTGTGCTGCCTCCTTGCAGTCTGAAACTTTCTCCTTTTCAAGCCCTCCTACGATGCACGACTCAGTAGAGCTACCTTAAGACACAGAACCTCCCAAGCCTCTTCCTTGTCAGTGCAGGATTTATACACCCTGTTGCAGGGGATAACAACATTTTCTCAGCTTTATCATCTGGATTGACAAGTGCCAAGCATTATTATTATGTGGGCAAATCCTGAGCTCCTTACTCAGTTTTTAAATCAGCTGTTTTTGGGTCATTATGCCAACACATATTGGTTTCAGTGGGAATTGGCTTGAGCAGAGAACTGATAAAAAAACAAGTGAAACCTGACTAAGAAATAATATTGTGATTGTTTTTGTCTTCTTTTTTTCTGCCTCGGAATGGATTTCCTTTCTTTCTCTCTTGGCTTAGGAGGTTGCAGTCATGGGTGCTCTTTTCCCTAGACCTATGATTGTGGCAGAGGATTCTCCTCCTTGGTGTAAAAATCAAATTGGAAAGCTCATAAGAGCAGGCTTTCATGGTCCTTGTTCGTCCCTTAATAGGCCTCCTCCTTCCCTGAAGTGTTTCAGTACTTCCCCCTCTAGGCCTCATAAAAACCAAAAGGAAAAAAATAACAGGATAATAAATAATAAAAATAATCAGGATTTACAAGAATTTTTCAAATGCCAGCACAATCAGGCACTGAGGCATTTAAGCACTGCTATTTGCATCCATAATTACTTGAGCTTCCCAAAAAAATAGAGCCTCCACATGCAAATCAGGGACTAATATGTATTTTCCCACTTTTTGGTTTGAGACAGGAGTGGGATCTGTTTATAACAGAAGCTAGAGCAGATGATAGCAGATATTGAGTAATATCAATAGAGTACTGAGTAATAGCAACCGCCCCCCATCACATTCTTGTATGAGGAGGGAGGAACTAGACACCTGCTGTTGATTGGTAATCACGGGGGGGCGGAATCCTCCAGCTAGGGATGAGGGTGTTCACTTTAGTGAGAAAGAGCAGCAAAGCCAGCCAGGAGGGGGCTGTCAAGCTGAACATTTGCTTCTATAAGCAGGGTTGAAGAGATTTGGGAAAAGGGGGACAACTGTACTCGGGCCCTGAGCTCAGGCTCCCCCCCCCTTAACATCTGTGAACATGAAGTATGGGGGCCCCACATTTTTCTTGATGGGCCTGGCCTGTCTCAGACAGCATTGAGAAAGGAGGAAAACCCCCTTCCTGGAACACTGCTAAATGATTAATCCACTTTGTTCTTTGCTTCACATGTATGGAGGACTGGAGCAGTGAGACTTGCATGATGTTGCTGCCTTGCCACACTCAGAAGAAGCCTCTTTCTTGCTTTCACTGCTGTAACTTCCCCTTCATTATTTACATTGACTGGCTGATTTGCCTGTTCTGCCTGATTCACAATAGCAGCAGAAGTCCCACTACCTCCCAGCTGGTGTATATTGGACTTTCAGAGAAGGAGCCTGGGATGCTGGATTTACCCTTGCCCTCTATGACATCCACAGGTGATTCACAGCACTTGATTTAAATCAGGAAGTGGAGCGAGGAGCTGGTGAAAATACAAATTAAGAATCCAGTGCTGCCTCCACTGAAATAAGTGGCAAAACTTCTATCTAGTTCCATAGGAGCAGGATCAATCACAAACTTTCCAACAAAACTATTAACCTTTTTTTAAAAGAGATTGTGGTGTTATATCCAAAACAGCCACCAGTATTTGAAAAGTGCATACGCTGGGGGACACCCTGCCCACCTATTCCAAATGAAAGCAAGTTTTGGATATCTTCCTAGTCACTAGTGAACATCTGCTTACATAACAAAAAACACTACCTGGCTCAGCAAAATTGACATTCTGACCCACAACTAGAACAGCGGAGGATGTAGATGTGGATTGAGGTGTATCACTAGACTGATGGGAATTAGGGAGCTGCACAGCACGTGCCTGCAATAAAATTGGCTTTCAACTAGCACTGTTAGTCCCTCACTTTCCAAATAAAACAAGATGTTTTGCAGTAGTCCCTTTTTAGTTCACAGCCCCTGTATACTGGTGTCTATAATGGCCAAATTCTGAGCTGATTTATACTGTATTCCATGAAACCCTGATGAAGTGACTGGGGTTGCTTAGGATATATATCAGGTAGATTTTTGATTCTCTGTGTATGTGTGTGTGTTTAGATTTAATGCATTTATTACTCTCAAAACTCTCTAGCTGGTCCCTCCTTCTTATATATCTTCTGCTCATTTCCTGCAGCTGTAGTAGTATTCAGAATCCTTGGCTGCTTGTTTTTCTCTCCTCTCTTTCTTCTTCCTGAATAATTTGATCCTCGGGTATACTACCAGATGAGAGATATTATGTACCATTTCCCAATGGCTAGGTTAGAAGCCCAATTATGTCTCTTGAGGCAGCTAAATGTTGGCAACCACATCCTTTTTTTGCAAGAGAGCTATATAAAATTTTCAATGTATGCCCAAAGCACAATCTATGACAGAATTGCTGGTGCCACATGCTTTATTCAGGAACTGAATAGAAGCCAAAATGTCAGTGGTTAGGACATTCTGGGCGAACATAATGATGTCAAGAGGGAGAAGCAAATCAACTATTTATTCTAGACCTCACGCTCCTCAATATTGTCTTTAGATCTCTGCTATGTCAAGTGGGGTCATGATATCAGCAAAAGGTAATGTGTCCTGCTGCTTCCTATAACTGTGGGGGGAGAACAGCTATTATTCATTTCTGAACTCCCTGCTGGGGTGGCTATATTGAGAACGGCAATCACTCACTATACTGTCTGAGAGCCTGGTGCAATAGCCTGTAAATAGGGGATTGGAAACCAGTTTCCAGCCTGCTTTATTTGTTTAAACAGCAGAAGGAAAACTTCAAGGTTTATTGAAGGGAGTAGTCTGATTAAAAACCCAAGTTCCAAACTCTGTAGACTTCCAGGATCAAAATTTCAGGACTGGCCCAAACCAGACCCTCAGATGTGAACATCCTTGAGCTTAGGGAAACTTTGGATAAGTTCCTATGGTGTTTATTATTTTAAAATATTTAAGGCTCCTACACTACAACTGATAATTGTTTTATGGTACTCTGACCCCATGTAACCCAATTTGCTTCAAGCCTTAATTTTTGTTCATTTGCACTAACTGGTGCTGTAAAATTGTGAGGTACCTGAAAAATTTGTATCCACTTATTTTCTAAAAGTGCACCCATTGTATTTGCATCCATCAAAACGAATAATACCATAGTGATAATCTAGTCTAACCTGCATAACAGAGGCCACAGTTAATAGCACTTTTTTGACCCTTCATTCAGAATTCAAATAGGATTCAAAGTTCAGGCTAGTTTTTGTTTTATCCACACTGATTGTGTCTCTTACACTGGACTCTGACATCACATTTCAGCAAAGTGGCTACCTACCACAGTAGGCTCAGAAATGCCAAATGCAATTGAAAGATGCTTTTAAAAATACATATAGTTTATTATGACAAGAAGCTGAACAGAACATCTGCATTCTTTAATTAAAACCATCTGTGAACACTGTAGACACTTGTACTTAGTACGAAGGTTCAGACTGAAGGAGAGTGTACCTTTCCTGCTTTCCTTTTCCATCTAAGCAAGATTTCTACCCCCCCTCAATTTGGGAATAAGATAATTCCCACCTCCCTCACCCTCTCCTAGTATCCCTGTTGAAGGCTGGTGGGCCTCACCTTCTCTTAGATGGCTGATAAATTTACTAGCCTGCATACCCCTTTTCTGCCCTTGGTCTTTCAGCCAAGTGCTTCCTCTCTGGTTGTCTCCAAGCCAAGGGAGCAGCTGGAAACCAGTAGCAGGATGAGTCTGGGGAAGAGTATTGACCTGGCCCCACCTCCCAGTATCCAGCATCCATCTTTCTTTCTGACACAACCATCCCTACCAGCTCCTAAAAAGCCTTTAGGAATTGGCCAGGCCCTGTGGTGATAAAAGGGTACCCGAAGAGACAAAAATTGCCTCAAAGCTCCTGTGTTGCTATGCTGCCCAGCATGTAAAAAAGGGTGGAAGGAAGAGCATTGTGGTGGCAATATTCAATACATACATAGCACTGCAACAGGGAGCATGTCCTCCTGACCTGAAGACCTCTTGCAGCTGCTGGTTTGGCATCACTGTCTGAAACAATCCTGCTCGGGCTTGTTTTTAAATATGAAACAGTAAGGCCCAAATTTTGCCCAGTTTCCCTTCCTGTAGCCCATGGACGTAATTGCTTTGGTATAGTCAACGATAGGGCAGAATTTGGCCTAAAGTGCCACCAATGTAATGCCAGTATTCTTGCAGATTTTTAACTGAGAGATCCTGCAAGAATGTTTATTACCTCTAAAGATTTATGCTGAATATTTCTCAGTCAGAAATAGCACAGGATCTCCTCTCTAACTGGGGGAGATGGAAGGTGCTTGTGTTATGTGAAAGACGTCTCTGCTCAACACAGACAAAATTTAGCCTAAGAAATGGCTTGACACGGTGAGGTGAACTGCTATTCAGCAACTCACAGAAGGTGTTTAATATCTTGGAGGACTGGGCCTAAGGGAAAAATCCTGCTCTTGCTGTTTTGAGGGGCATGGACTTTGATGGAGATAATTGCATGGAAAGTGCCTGAGCCATCCTGCTGATACAAGCCCAGATGGCTCAAGGTGGCTAGGGGAATGTGAGGTGAGGCGCCATCTTGCAGTTGCTTTTGTCTTTCATTAGAACATGTTGCATACTGCAGCCTATGCAGCAGGGGACTGGAGCCCTGTCATGAAAGCCTTATACCCAAGGCTTTTTCAAGTAAAGAAGACTAAACACAACAAAACCATTCCTAAAATACAAAGCAGACACTGAGTCACTAGATTCAAGTATTTTGTACTTTACATATAACTCCTGCATACTCTCCTGAAAAACTCCTGCATACTCTCTTCCCGTACAGTTCAGCCACAGGGCTAATTTCAAACACCGACACCCAAACGTCTGCCACACCCAAACCCATACCTCATTATGAGGAAGAGCCCATATTTTAGATGCAAATTTACCTCAATCCTGCATGGACTTGGTGTTCTCAATTTTTGTATAGTAAATTGCTCTCATAGGAAATATTGAATCATGAAACACAGGTTAAAGAGCTGTTCCTATGTAATTGCCTCCATGAATTCATGTTAGGATGTTATCCCACATTAGGTTTCACAACTGTGCATACTTACAAACCTCCCTAAACCCCACTGTGTATTAACAACAGCTTCCTTCTTCACAGAAGTTAGACCAGAAATATAGTTTTACTCTCACAAACACTTACTTGCTAGCCAAAAAGCTCTATTTGCTCCCTCCCTTACAAATCTTGCCCTCTGCAAATTAGCCTTTTTTTTCTGTAATTAGTATGAGGTAGCTTGCTTGAGCAAATTGGTGACCTGTTGACTTATCTAGCTATCAAGAAAACAATCCACCAAAAAGCCCTCCCAACCCCATTTGCTTTTAAATACATTTTTAAAAATCCTTTAATGGAAGTCACTGTTTATAGAATGCTCCTTATCCAGAGGAGCTCAAAGTGCTTAATAAAATGAAATGTTTCCCTATCGTTGAAATGCAGCCACCTCTGAGGTGGAATATGGCAGCTAGGGTGACCACATAGCAAGGGTGAAAAATCGGGACGGGGGTGGGGGGTAATAGGCATCTATATAAGACAAAGTCCCAAATATCGGGACTGTCCCTATAAAATCGGGACATCTGGTCACCGTAATGGCAGCCATTCTGTTCCAAGAGCAAATTTGCAGGTGGCAAAGTGAATGCTAACTATTTTGTGTCATTCTCTTCTTCCTTTTCAGCCTCAGACCCATACCAGTTGTTTATCCACTAAGGAACCTGTGTAATGGATAGTACCAATTTTCAGTTACTGGCAGTCCATAGGAGCAGTGTGCCCCATCTTACTATAAATATGACTTGTGCATGAAATGTAGGTTGCTTGCATTGCTTTTTTTTTTTTTTTAGTTCATGAATCCCAAAATGTGCATTGTGTGATGAGCCCATTTTAAATGGTAGACTGATGGGATGCTTCATACCAAAACTATATTTTGGAGGGTCACCAAAAGTGTTGTGCTTTTCCTGGGTTGTGTTTATCTGTCTTCATACATGCATATATTTCCCCCCCGTTACTCTCTTCCTATTGTGTTTCCTGTTAAGCGAGCCTTTCCTCCCTGCTTCTGATATAGAAGCTACAGCAGATGCAAGGAGGTGGATCAAGCTGTCAAATTCAGACACCATCAACTATGGGGATACTTAGTGACTCATAGCTATACAGTAGAACTGGTATTGTGTTATACTATCTAATAATTACCCCCCCCCTAGAAAAAAACTTAAATGTATAAAACAAGACCAAAAAGACTGGATATATAAGGAGAGAGAGGAGATTGATTATCTCAATCTTAATATGTTTTACAGCAAATTTATTGAGCTCTATAGATTCAGTTCATTTGCAGAAATCTTTTATTTCAACATATAATACCGAGCACTGCAGTATTAAAGTGCACTGTGCATCCAAAGAAACAGCATCAGCTAATTTGTATCTAATAATGTTAAATACCTAAGATTATCATAATTGAAAGAGATGAGGAAACAATATATTTTTCTCTATTTTCAATTTGTTTGGTATTTGACAGCATTTTGTGTGCAGCCAGTTTCAGTATTTCCCCTGCACAGTCATTCAGCTAGTTTCCCCGTTGTTTGTGAGTCTTTATGTAGCCGGAAGAGAGTGAAAAACATTGTAGAGAGAAACAGAAAAATGTTACAGTAAAACCACAAAAACTGGCAAGGGGATTTTCAGGGGGAGGAAAGGGATTCTGGGCCAGACTCTAGTATCTGAAAAACATTTTAACTTGTTTTTTTAAAAAGTGATCATACTTCAACCTGCCATGCTGCTCAGTTCAACAACCCCAATTCAGCTCAACTCAATTCAAATAGAGCTAGAAGAGAAATGATGAGGCTAAGTGGCCCACCCTATAAGGAAGCTACTCCACTGATGAATTTGCTGTATCCTAAATCCATTACCAAAATTGGTTCATGGAATATGCCTGGTAAAACAGTCCAACTAACAAAAGAAATGGACTGAAATAAACTAGATATTCTAGGCCTATGTGAAATGAGACGGGTAACATCAGGACAAATAACACTGTCAGCTGGACATATCGTACTATATTCTGGGCTACTGAATGCCAGTGATGTACAGAGAGAAGGCGTGGGTCTGACACTATAAAGGAGGGCAGCCAAAAGCCTGATAGAATGGGTACCAGTGTCAGAAAGGATTATAACAGTATGATTTACATCAAAGTTGCAGAAAGTGTCCATTAATGTCCATGCAATGTTATGCTTCAATAAATCAAGCTAGCCAAGAGGTAGATGGCTAGGACATACATGGAGAAAGACTCAAATAATATAACAAGATAGGCATTGGACTGGAATCCCCAGGACAAGAGGCAATGAGGTAGACCAAGGATAACATGGAAACAAAGAACAGAAGCAGAATTAAAAGCTATCAAAATGACAAGGGAAGAAGCTGAGACTGCAGTAGGAGACTTGCAAATATGGAAGACAGTGGTGAAGTCCCTATGTTTTGCATAGAATAGAGAAGCATAAGAGACAGATTTCAAGTTGGTTGTGGCTTTTTAAGGATAAGAATAGTAATTGTATATGCACAGTATAGAGATCGCCTTAACAATGTACTGGAAAAATGCATCACTATTGATTGATGTTTATCTTGTAATAAGAACATTTGGCCTGTATAGAGCCTCACTGAAGTCAATGGTGCAAGTGTCTGCCCACAAAAATCTGAATGCAGAATTGGAGCCACCCTTATATTTGTCTAATACACAAACTTTTGATTTTGTAGGTCCTAAAAGTTCAGGAATAGGCATATTTGGAAGCAAGGGAAAAATCACCTTAAGTCACTTATAGAAAGATAGGAAGCAATTTTGGGGCAGGGACTATCTTTACATTATACCTGTATATAGTGACTAAGAGACTGGGGGCACTGATCCTTAATTGGGTCCTCAAGTTGTTACAGCAATGCAAATAATGGTTATAATAATAACTGTCAGTGATCTTTCTTTTATAGTGCTAGAACCAAGGTCAAGTGGCTTATTGGTACAGGTGTCTCCAAGCAAAATACTCATTGCAAGATCTTCATTTTCTGTTATTGTATTTCTCTAACAGTTTGTGGTTATCAATAGTTTATTGGCACTGAAGAGGAATGGCAGATAATGGAATGAACTTGTACAGATGTACGTGGCAGCAGAATTTGGTTCTAAGGGACAAATGAATACCTGATGTTATTTGGTTCAACTCCAGTTAACTCAGTGGAGTGGCTCCAGTTATACCAGGTTTGACTTTGACTCTCACTCATTGGTATTTAAGAATACCATTGATACTGGTGGGCATATTAATACAGTCTATGGCAATCTTCGCTTGTTGGTGGAGTTGTGTTGGATAATATTCCAGTGAAACTTGATACAGATAGATGCAACTGCAGTATCAGCAATATCAATTGCTCACAATATATTTTTGCTTGATACTACTGTTGCCCTTTTTGGCCCGAGCAGTTAGCCAATATTCAGTGTCTTGCGGGTCGTCTCCATTGGAAGGAGAAACGGATGAGAGTCTAATATTCCTTTGGTGCAATCCAGTTTATTTACAAAGAATGTACACAGAATCCTGCTTCCTTGAACACAGTAAGATCAAACAACAGGACACAGTTTCCATTTCCAAATTTGCGTCCAGCCCTCTATCCAAAAACACTCTTTCTTGGTTTTCTCTTAGGGCCACACTACACGTCCTTCTCTTGCTATCTCCTGATTTTCTACTTGCTTTCTGGATACTTCTTTACTGCTTCTGACACACATTTCTGCAATCAAAATCAATCCCTCGCCCTCACGTTTGTGTTCAGTGTAGTCTTTGGGCAGTGGCTTCCACAGTTTCAACTATTACTAAACAACAGGGCATTTACCTGTTCCCCCATTTAGCCTGAATGGGAGGTAGTTATCATGCCCAACAGCTCCAGTGAGATCTGTGACTGCCCACAGATTAAAGACATGCTTGCTGGGAGCCACCCAACCTCCAGCATAATATTAAAAACATTTGGGAGTGGGAGCCACAGTAATATTTTCTGAAAAACATATATAATGATATCTTCCTGCTATGAAGGTTATGAGGCTTGTTTGTAAAGTGTTTGAGAATCAGAGATGCAAGGGACAGATATCCTGGAAATGCAGTTTTATTATTATTTCTCATTTGTAATTTCACCTTTTCATTGGGCTAAATTCTACCACCCTTACTACTCCACTCACACCAGTATAAATAAGGAGTGATTCCACTAAATGAAATGGAATTACACTGATGTAAAGGTGGTGCAAATGAGATAAAAATCAGAGCCAAGCACCTATACTTGGATGCCCTATGGGCTAACTTCTCTGTTGAGCCCTGCACAACGTGTACAGAAGTTGCTGCTGGGAGGGCAAAGGTGATTCTGTGTTGGTCCAGGGGCCAACATGGTATCTAGTGTAGGTTAGACCTAGGTCTACTCTAACCTATGGCAGCTGCTCATGGCCACCAATGGGATGCTTTGCCGTCTAGAAGCTAGAGTGTAAAGCACTCCTTTGTCTCCTATTCCTGCATTTATGCCAAGGCTGAGCTGGCTTTATGGCCTTTCTACAGCAGCTCAGCCACCATAGAAGGGCCTCTTTGGGGCCACAAACTGGATCTTCTGCATAATTTTCATAACCCATGCTGCCGTCATCCGTTTGATCCTTTATAAAAATACAAAGTGTTTTATTCACCTGCATGCTTAAAGGGACACTATCAACTTAAGTCCCATTTCTGTTTGACTTATTGCTGTTACATGTAATCCCTAAGGTTTCTATGTCAGCAAGAGATTAGAGAAGAAAACGTGGTTTCATTTATTTTTGCAGTATGTATAATTTGTGCAATTGACAGCATGTCGTGCTCACCATTTCTGATGTATTATAGTCAGATAGTGACTCAGTTTCCCCTGTGGTGCAGGTCTTTCACACAGGAACAAGGAGGAGAAAAAATAGCAAAGAGCAGCTGTAAAACCACAGACATTTCCAGTGGATTTTGAGGCAGGTGTAATAGCTGAAACCACACAAGCCATTTTGAAATTAGGTCTATTTAAAAATTGGTGTTCTTTTTATTTAGTCGTTTCAAGATTCACTGAAGCAGCTGAAGGACCAGAAAACCAAGGGAAATTAAAACATTACAACAGTATTGCTACAGTATATAATACAGTAGAACCTCAAGAGTTACAAACAGCTCGGGAATGGAGGTTGTTTGTAACTCTGAAATATTTGTAACTCTGAACAAACTGTTATGGTTGTTCTTTTAAAAGTTTACAACTGAACATTAACTTAATACAACTTTCAGAGTAGCAGCCGTGTTAGTCTGTATTCGTAAAAAGAAAAGGAGTACTTGTGGCACCTTAGAGACTAACTAATTTATTTGAGCGTAAGCTTTTGTGAGCTACAGCATCCGATGAAGTGAGCTGTAGCTCACGAAAACTTATGCTCAAATAAATTGGTTAGTCTCTAAGGTGCCACAAGTACTCCTTTTCTTTTTGTTAATACAACTTTGAAACTTTACTATGCAGAAGAAAAATGCTGCTTTTAACCGTCTTAATTTAAAGCACAGAACAGTTTCCTTACCTTGCCAAATCTTTTTTTTAAACTTCCCCTTTATTTTTTTTTAGTAGTTTACATTTAACACAGTATTGTATGTTTTTTTGTCTCTGCTGCTGGCTGATTGTGTACTTCTGGTTCCAAAATAGGTGTGTCGTTGACTAGTCAGTTCGTAACTCTGGGGTTTGTAACTCTAAGGTAAATGTACAGTATATGTTTTTTTCTCTCTGTCTCTTTTAAAATCTCAGCTTCTCTGGCTTGATTGTTGCCTCTTCACTACATTCTCTAATTCTAATTCATTTATGATATGATTATGTAGGACTGTAGCAGAGAGAGGAAATGTACTATGTTTATTAACTTTGTTCTGCACTGAATAATGGTTGCAGATTATGCTTTTTAATGCAGGTGAAACACTGCTTAGACTGGGCACTATACACTATATTGGACAGATGGCTACTTTTCTTTCCGTAATGGTACCTCAGAGTGGGCTCAAACCTGCTCCCAGTGAATTTAATACCAGTTTTTCCTTTATATTCAAAGAGAGCAGAATAAGGCCCCAGAACAGTATCTTTCAGAAAAGCCATAACATATCCCCTGCAGCAGATAAGTTAGTTAATATGATCAACTCTGTAAAGTTTTGATTCTATAAATATCCCTAAAATATAAATAAATAAATACCCCACTAAAACCTGGCCTGGCCTAATCTCGCTGCTGGTTGCCGATTGTCCCTCTCCTACAGGCTTAGTGATTACTGGCCCCCTTTGTGTCTCACTAATTTTCAAAACACTTAATTGAAAGGGCTTTCCTCAAAATTCCTGCCCTTCTGTACAATTCAAAACACAGCAGAGAGCAGCAAAATACTTTAGAGAAGGAAAGAGATTAACTGGTAGGAAATTTAGGATCCATTCGTTGTGGTAAAGTGAAGCCCCAGCATTTCAAAGGGCTTCAAAAAGTGAAAGAAAGATGAATCAATGTATAATTTATTTATTCCCTATTAAATATAGGGTTGTAGGATGATCTTTCTACACTGATGATGACTATGTGTCATGTTTGTGACACATCAAAGCTTGAAGGTTGTGTTTCACTACCACAGTGGGGTTGCCTTGGTGATCTAGACAGTATTTCAGATTTTTTCCAGTAGAAATATGGTAATTCACATTTCTTGAATGTAAAATGTGATTAAATTTAACAGACCATATTTTAAAAACTTGGGCTTTCTGTGCATACAAATAACTATTGGAAGGCAGTGTGAGTGCAAAAAAAACCCATGGTGAGATTATATATTGCTAATATGTGTGATTTACCAACTATGAAAACAGGATCTTCAGGGCCCAATTTTCATAGCTGTCCATAAATTATGGATATAATTACCGTGATTGAACATTCACTTGCGGTAACAGCTCAAACACATGGCCAATTAGAGGTATAACTGGTAATTTGCATATGCAGTTACTGAGAGTGTCAACAGAATTGTAATAATTTAACGCATACTATGCATGCCAAAATAGTATAATTCTGGTCATCTGTTATGATGTCCATCAGTCCTGCAGGAAACTGGTTGCAAACTTGATGAGACTGGTATTCTCCTTGGCTGGTATTCCCAAAGTTCAGACAATTTCCTCATGGATCTGGTTCTCTAGTTCAGTGTTTCTCAACGACCGGTCCACAGACCGGGGCAGTGCCTGAGATCTCCCTGACACAGTTTAGAAAGGCAGCAAGCCGGTCCCTGGTATCAAAAAGGTTGAGAAACACTGCTCTAGTTGTTGCAAGCATCTTTCCCTACTTGCACAATTTCAGATTAGCCTTTTTAAAACATAGCTGTAGAAGCTGGACATTGCTTTTCCCCTGTGGCTGAATTCCAGTTTAACTACCTCCAAATGAGCGTCTTAAATTGGTACAGTTGGATGACAATGATTCAGATTTGTCATCTAAGGCTGGCAGTGTGACTCACAGACTATCAGTTTGCTGATGGAAAGTTCCCTGCATGTCCTGGAATGAGCCATCACCTCCAGATGCACTAACCAAAGGTGAAGCTTTCGTTTCAGCATCACAAGACTGTGGCTTGAATTTCTGATGTTAATGTACCACAGTTCCTTGGTGAGAGAGAGGAGGGAAAAAAATTTAACTTCTGCATTCTGTTTGCTTCTCTTGAGCTTCTCTTGAGCTCTGTAGTTTGGAGCAAGCATAGAAAGGTATTCAATTCCGCACTGGACCACATCAAATAAATAAATTATGTTTAAAGAGTACATTAACCACCTAGAAATGAATAAATAACCTAGAAGTGGCCCAACCCCTGTCTGCACTCTTTGGCATGCCACATCAATCCACCACCTAACCAAAGCTGTTTCTACTAATCACACAGACTAAACAAAAATAGGAGAAAGATACTTAATTGGATTTGATTATTAGAAATTGCTCATGTGCCCTGAAAACACATATTTAGAAAGAAAATAGTCCTGCTCTACTGACTACTTAGTTGATAAGGTACAGCCAGAGCCAAATTATATTTAATTACAATAACGTTAATTACAGGAAGTAGGAAAAAAAAGACACCTTAGTAAGCAGAATTGTACAAGATAATCATAACACATGAAACCATGGGAAAATTCAGCTGGTTTAGAGGTTTTTTATGAACTTGAAATGCAGATCAGGTTCTTGGACCTTTCAAGAGAACTTGGGCCAATATGATGTGAAACCAGTGGAAGTTTGGCAGCTTAGGTTTAGAACTTTGGGGTTCATTTCAGCCCTAACTCTTAGGAGGGTGTGAATTTGCAAGAATTAAACCCAAGGCAATGTTTGCATGAATCCGACTGAAGCCACCAAGTGTCTCTTGGCCTAAACCTGTTTGAGCAATTCAGATGCCCTCTAAATGATTAGCCAATTGAAACTGAGCCAGGAGTTTTTTTTGCTATTTTACTGATTTTTAATCAAGGCACAGACCATGAGATCTAAAATATTCCCCGCCCCCTTTTTTGTCAGTTGGAAGAGCCAATATCCCCTGTGTAGTTTCAGCTTTCACAAATGCCACAATCTTGTCAGCATATTGCATAGCTTTAGGTCATGTAACATCTGTTTTGTCTGTTCTTGCAATCACTTCAAGCTTCTTAAAATTATACCCCTATAGTGGGCTGGCCCTCATGATTGATTCCTGTAGACTTCCATTTCCTTTTTTAGGGGCCCTTTACAACTGTTCCTCAGAGGAATGTAGGAGAAAACCAAAGGGCAGCCATGTCATATGCATTATTTCCTTGATTAGATCATTATATGCTACAAAGTAAACTGTCCCTCATGAAATCCAGAAAAAGATTGGCAGAAAAGTAGCAGAACTCCATCCTGAGCCTCTATAAGACAGAAGTACTGACCTTTTTAGCTAACCACATAGCCATAGGGCACATATGATTGAAATTACGTTAAGCCATCCTTTAATTTAGATAAATAATCAACTGAATGGGATCAGCTTTGTACAGATACCACACTAAACCTATTCACATATGTAAACTCTGTGAAATGAGAAGACATCTGCCACGCCGATGTACTGCCATCTCCTTCCTTGTTTAAAATGCTAAAAACAGTGTAAGCTCCCCATCCCCTGAATATAAGTTAAAACATGATCTAAACCCAGAGGCCTCTAAGGTTTAGAATAATTATGCAGGCAATGAATGTTTCCTGAAAAACTCTGCTCAACACTGTCAAGTTTAAGGATGTGGAAATTACTTTAACTTGTAATAGCGTCTCATTAAATTAGCTGACCAATTAGAGGGGGCCTCTGAAATTTGATCCTTAATTAAATACAGTGACTAATAATATATGGCACTTTTTAGGCTATTGGTCATAGATATTTTGCTTTTGAATTATGTTACATACCATTACAACTGCAAATACCTTTTCTATTGAGAGGATACGGTAAAACATTCAGAGTATATCTGAATGCCAAGAGCAGCAATTGGAGTGGATAATAGTTTTAATTACTTGCAAAACCCTGAATGTGGGGATTTGAGATTTTCATCATGTTGGATAAATATAATACCATAGTTTTCTTCTTCAATAAATGTTGCTTTTAATGGTCTGCACACACTCCTGTAATTCATCCTACATAACCTAGTAATTATGAACAACACAGAAGATCAGAAGACAAACTAGGTACCACAGCAATGTTAAAGTTGGAATGGAGTGGAGTCTAGTGGTTAGAAGGAGAACTGAAAATCAGGACTCCTGGGTTCTATTGCATTCTCAGCTATGGGGCTCTGTTGTTTGTTTGCTGCAGAGCCTTGCACATAATCTGGACCCAGATTTTCTTCAGTGTGTACCTGATGCTGCCCGAGTGGACAGGCACAAGTCAGAGATTTGCACGCATGTACGTTCTGGAAATGCTGCCTTGCAGCTGTTACTGAGACCACATGAGTCCTGTCCCCTTGCCTGTCCTGCGTAGGTGTGTGTGGGCTGGATGATGGCCAGAGAGATATCTACCTGCTTCTCTTAAGCGCTTTTAAAAATGCCTGCAGCTTCCATTGACGTCAACTGGCCTATGAAAGTCATGTCCTGGAACTAAGAAGTCCTAGGCCAAATTCAGAGGTGATGTATAAAGTGATATAAGGCAGACTCCTTCAGTCTCATCAAGACTCCCTTAGGCCTATCCATGGATTTACTCATGGGTCAGCATAAGGGATCTTAAATTGGTATGAGTAACTCACATACTGAGGAACTGGAATAAGGGAGATGTTAAAATAGGGGTTTGTAACTTATACATTTTGCACCCAACTATTAGATGATTTTCTGCTACCCTCTTGTCTTCTGGGATCTCGGCATGTGACTTACACCATCTTAGGCATTTACTAGGCCAACAGATAATATATAACAGTGTGTATATGGGAGAGATAAGTAAAACCTTGGTATGTGAGTGGGAAAGTCAGTCAATCTAAGTCCAGAAGGAATCTAAGGTGGTGTAACATGCACATTGATGGGGCCAGAAGAAGAAAATTGCAGTTTGAAGCCAGGAATAAGTGTGCATGTAAGCCTTCATTAGCATTAGTCACAACTATCTGGGGCAAAAGCCCTGAAAGAAAGATTGAGAGTCTAAATGGAAGGGAGAAACTTGTGATTTGTATGCGAGGAGGTTATTTTATTTTTAACCATGAATCAGAAAATAGATAAGGAGAGAATCTTTGGTAACAATATTATTCAGGCATCATTTGACACCACATAGTCTTTACGTCTCCCACTGTAATGTAATGGGTCAATTAAAAAAAAAAAGCAGCAGCAGAGTAGCACTGGAGAATGCGGCATAGATTGTAAAATATCTCCAGTAGCCGTAAATTGCTTCCCATTACATATGGAAAGTTAACAGCATTGTTTAGTTAAAGCAAATCTGGGGTCAAACACTTTATTTCCTTGCATCTTAGAAAGGAAAAATTTAACACTGGTGTTTAGTATTTTTTGCTGGGGTGTCTCCAGTAATGGATATCTTTGGTCTGACATAATTACAGAAAAATGACCTGGGGAAATGAGTATGAAACACGGTTATATTGGTCTTTTTATTTTTATTGTGGGTGGATTTCCTTATTTTATAAGGTTTCTCTTTGATAGTTTTCCATTTTAGCTTCCAAGGTTCCAACAAGAAGCATGGCTGCCTATGCTAGGTCAGGTAAGCTACCCACAAACATTCTGACAAACAGGATAAAATTAAGGCTGTTTTGTTTTGGAGTTACTAGTCACTCACAGAATTGGTCTCTGGAGTTAAGCTCACACAAAATCAAATTCTGCAGTGTTGCAAGAGGAATCAAGCGGTGGTAGGATAGACAGTTTTCCTTACTTACCTTGCAATTACAAGGCTGATACACGGAATGAAATTTCAAGTGATTCTTTGGCCAATTTTTACCAAAGAAAATTCTGGAAGTGACTTGACAAGAATAAATATGAACAAATATCAGGTGCTTTCCAACAAAGTTTGCAACACACTTGAAATTATTCTTTGTTGGTACACACAGGAGGGGGAACACCTGAGGGATTTCTTCTCCACATTTGAGAAGTTCACCTGAGAGTTCTCAGATGTGTCTAAGTATCTGGTGCTAGCACTGAAAAACAACCTTCAGAAGTTAATATCAGTCCATTCATCTAATTGTATTTGCTGACTATAGACAACACTATGAATTTGCATAATTGGATGGAGAACATCAGTTTTTTAAGTTGCTGGGAGGATATCCGAGCTATTGGTTTTGAACATCTTTAAAAATTATTGTTAGTGGGTAGTCTATATCAAAAATAAATTTGAAGGGGCCTTCTTTGTCTGTGATAGTCCCCAGTTGTTATGATTCCTTGCATAATTATAAAAATGGCTTTGACCAGCACTTGATTATTATACAACATATCTCTGACATGTGCACACTTTTATGTGTGCTGATTTAAAATTGTCGGTATGAGATAAGAGAGCTAGAGTGAGGAAAGAACTTGGGCCCAAATAGTTAAAAATGTACAGAAATTCATAGACTCGGACTTAAAGGCCAGAAGGGACCATCAGGATAATCTACTCCTGCACATTGCAGATCACAAAACCTCATTCACCCACTCCTGTAATAGACTCATAACCTCTGGCTAAATTATTGAAGTCTTGATTTGAGGACTTCAAAGGTACAGAGAATCCAGCATGTAACCCAGGCCCCATGCCACAGAGGAAGGCAGAAACTCCCCACAGTCTCTGCCAATCAGATCTGGGGGAAAATTCCTTCCCAACCCCAAATATGGTAATAAACCAGACCCTGCGCATGTCAGCAAGACCCACCAGCCAGACAGCTGGGAAATAATTCTTCGTAGTAACTCAGAGCCCTCCCCATTCAGTGCCCCATCTCCGGCCATTGGAGATATATGCTAATAGTAGTCATGGGTGTGCCATATGCTACTGTTGGCAATCTCATCACACCATGCCCTCCATAAACTTATCAAGCTCAGTCTTAAAACCAGTTAGACTTTTGGCCCCCATTGCTCCCCTTAGAAGCCTTTTCCAGAACTTCACTCCTCTGGGGGTTAGAAAACTTTGTCTAATTTCAAGCCTAAGCCAAGCTTTTTGAGTCTCCTCTCATAAGGTAACTAGTAACCTCTCTCCAGCCTTACAGTTCACATTTCATTATGACGTGTTGTAGTCTCACCTTTAATCAGTTCCTTACCCACCTTTTGATTCTCATATTAATCCCCATCTATCTCCAAATTAACTTATACTTTTCGCACATGGAACTGTATAAAATGCCTTACTGAAATCCAGATAAATTAGATTTACTGCATTTCCTTTGTCTAGAAAATCTGTATCTTCTCAAAGAAAGAGATCAGGTAGGTCTGGCACAATCTGCCTTTTGTAAAACCAAGTTGTATTTTATCCCAGTTACCATTTACCTCTATATCCTTAACTACATTCTCTTTCAAAATTTGTTCTAGGACCCTGAATACAACTGAGGTCAAACTAAAGGGCCTATAGTTTGCTGGATCACTGTCCCTACCCACCTCCTTCTTAAAAATATATACTATATTTGCAATTCTCAGTCATAAGGTAATATGTTTTTAAGTACATCAGAAGCAGAAAGCCTGCTAAACAACCAGTGGGGCCCCAGGATGACGGAGATAAAAAAGGAGCACTTAAAAACGATAAAGTCATCACGAAGAAACTAAATGAATTCTTTGCTTCAGTCTTCATGGCTGAGGATGTTAGGGAGATTCCCAAACCTGAGCTGTCTTTTGTAGGTGACAAATCTGAGGAATTGTCACAGACTGAAGTTCACTAGAGGAGGTTTTGGAATTAATTGAGAAACTTAACAGTAACAAGTCACCGGGACCAGATGGCATTCACCCAAGAGTTCTGAAGGAACTCAAATGTGAAATTGCGGAACTATTAACTATAGTTTGTAAGCTGTCCTTTAAATCAGCTACTGTACCCAATGACTGGAAGATAGCTAATGTAACACCAATATTTAAGAAGGGCTCCAGAGGTGATCCTGGCAATTACAGACCGGTAGGTAAGTCTATTGTCAGTACTGGGCAAATTAGTTGAAACAATAGTGAAGAATAAAATTGTTAGACACACAGAAGAACATAAATTGTGCAAAAGTCAACATGGTTTCTGTAAAGGGAGATCATGTCTTACTAATCTATTAGAGTTCTTTGAGGGGGTCAACAAACGTGGACAAGAGGGATCCAGTGGACATAGTGTACTTAAATTTCCAGAAAGCCTTTGACAAGGTCCCTCCCCAAAGGCTCTTACGTAAATTAAGTTGTCGTGGGATAAGAGGGTAGATCCTTTCATGGATTGAGAACTGGTTAAAAGACAGGGAACAAAGGGTAGGAATAAATGGTAAATTTTCAGAATGAAGAGGGGTAACTAGTGGTGTTCCCCAAGGGTCAGTCCTAGGACCAATCCTATTCAACCTAGTCATAAATGATCTGGAGAAAGGGCTAAACAGTGAGGTGGCAAAGTTTGCAGATGATACTAAACTGCTCAAGATAGTTAAGACCAAAGCAGACTGTGAAGAACTTCAAAAAGATCAAAAAAAACTAAGTGATTGGGCAACAAAATGGCAAATGAAATTTAATGTGGATAAATGTAAAGTAATGGCTCATTGGAAAAAATAACCCCAACGATACATACAATATGATGGGGGCTAATTTAGCTACAACTAATCAGGAGAAAGGTCTTGGAGTCATTGTGGATAGTTCTTTAAAGACGTCCATGCAGTGTGCAGCGACAGTCAAAAAAGCAAACAGGATGTTAGGAATCATTAAAAAAGGGATAGAGAATAAGACAGAGAATATCTTATTGCCCTTATATAAACCCATGGTACGCCCACATCTTGAATACTGCGTAGAGATGTGGTCCCCTCATATAAAAAAAAAGATATACTGGCATTAGAAAAGGTTCAGAAAAGGGCAACTAAAATGATTAGGGATTTGGAACAGGTCCCATATGAGGAGAGATTAAAGAGGCTACGACTTTTCAGCTTGGAAAAGAGGAGACTAAGGGGGGATATGATAGAGGTATAGAAAATCATGAGTGGTGTGGAGAAAGTGAATAAGGAAAAGTTATTTACTTGTTCCCATAATATAAGAACTAGGGGCCACCAAATGAAATTAATGGGTTGCAGGTTTAAAACAAGTAAAAGGAAGTTCTTCTTCACTTAGCATACAGTCAACCTGTGGAACTCCTTGCCTGAGGAGGTTGTGAAGGCTAGGACTATAATAGGGTTTAAAAGAGAACTGGATAAATTCAGGGAGGTTAAGTCTATTAATGGCTATTAGCCAGGATGGGTAAGGAATGGTGTCCCTAGCCTCTCTTTGTCAGAGGGTGGAGATGGATGCCAGGAGAGAGATCACTAGATCATTACCTGTTAGGTTCACTCCCTCTGGGGCACCTGGCATTGGCCATTGTCGGTAGACAGTATACTGGGCTGGATGGACCTTTGGTCTGACCCACTATGGCCATTGTTATATTCTTATGAGGTATGACCCACAAGTTTATGGATTCATTAAAAAAAAATCCTTGCCATTGGCTTTCCAATTTCAAGTGTCAGTTTGTTTAATATCCTTGCAGGGAGATTATCTGGGCCCATCAATTTGGTCCCATTAACCTGTTTGAGTTTGACTTTCACCTTGGATGTGGTAATTTCTACTTCCATATCCTCATTCCCTTTAGTCACCCTGCCACTGTCCCCAAACTCCACATTACTCTTATTAAATACTGAGGCACAGTATTCATTTAGGTGTTGGGCCATGCCTAGATTATTTGTAATCTCCACCTCATCCTTAATGCTTTGTGGTCCCATGTTTCTTTCCTTGGTTTCTTTTTATTTATATGGCTAAAAAACCCTTTTACTATTTGGTTTTAATTTCCTTTGTCAAGGTCCAACTCTACTTGGCTTTTTGCAGTTCTCACTTTCCCCCTACGCTTTCTGATCTCCAGGATATAGCTTTCCTTGCTGAGCCAAATCTTCTTCCATTCCTTGTTGGCAGCTTTCTCTTAGTAACCTGTTTGAGATGCTTGTTCATCCATCATTTTTAATAGCACTTGTCCTCCAATTGATATCTGGGAAATTAAAGTCTCCCATAATCACACTATTCCCAGTAGTATTTACTTAATTAAAATATTGAAGAGGTCTCCATTCATATCCAAATCAGATCCTGAGGATCGTAGCAAACCCCAAAATATCCCAATGGAGCCTCTGTTACCTTTCTTCCCCACAGTGAGTTTGACCTGAACATTTCCATTATATCCATTCCACCACTTCTAGTTTCTTTACAGTCTACCTTGTCATTAATATGGAATGTTACTCCACCACATTTACCTTTATTTCTGTCTTTCCTGAACAGCACATACCCTTCAATATCTGTAATCCATTCAGGATTACTATTCCACTATGTTCAAATTTTCCCTATAATATCTGGTTTCACTTCCTGCACCAGTAATTCTAGTTCCTCCATTGCATTGGTGTACAGACATCTTATTTTTTTCTGCTTAGCTTCAGCCCTATTCATCACCTGATTAGGTATAGACCCCATGATCTTATTATTATTAGGAATAAGGTTCTCTTATCCTAGTTGCTGCACAAACATAGAGGAAGACTTGGTCCTGTCCAAAACAGTTTATAATCCAATTTAAGGCAAAATGCAAGTGACTGTGACAAACAATAAAAGGAACAAGATAAGGAAAATGAGAGGGACAATCATAAATTCACATGGTTACATAGACTGGCACATCTACTTCCACCATATAAACCCCTTATTATGTTGATCAACTTGTCTGGAACCCCACAGTTTCTAGCAATATTCCACAAGGTCTTTCTGTGTACACTATTGAACACTTTCTTAAAGTCAATAAAGTTGATCAGGATGAGTTTTTGCCGAGCAGTTTTTTGATGACCTGTCAAAGAGTGAATAGTTTACAGCATGATCTACCTGGATGGCACCTAGCCTGTTCATCTTGTAATATTTCATCCACTGCTTTCTTCATTCTATTTAGCAAAATGGTAGCCGATACTTTGCCCACTGATGGTAGCAATACAATACGTCTCCAGTTCATGCATGGAATAAGATCACCTTTTTTGGCAATGCCACAATAACATCTTTTCCAGTTTTTTGACACTTATTCTTTCAACCATATTTCATTACAGAGTTTTATTAAAACATAATAAGGAGTTCATAATAAGGAGGTTTGTTAGAAACATTTTAAGGAGTTTATACGATAGGAATAAATGCAGAGTAAGATTGGATACAGGCCTGGGTGAGTGGTTTGATATTATGATTGGAATTAGACAAGGGTGTGTATTATCACCAAACTTTTTTGTATTACCAATAGACTGAGTGATGAAGTGGGCAACAAAAGGCATCATGGGTGGTATAAAATGGGTTAGTGGAGATGAGTTATATGATCTTGACTTTACTGATGACTTTGTTTTACTAAGTATGATATAGAATGGAATGATTGTCTTTATTATCAGAGATAAAAAAGGAAGCAGCAGGACTGAAAATAAACACAGGGAAAACCAAGATTATGTAGGTAGGAAACTGGACAACAGGTGAAAAGGTGCATATAGATAGAAAATCAAATAGGTAGAAGAATTCTGCTATCTGGGAAGCGTGAGGACTTTTGAAAGTGTCTATAATAAGAGATATTCATACAAGGAATAGCAAACACCACTTTTGGAAGGATAAACCCCATCTAGTCAAACAGAGGTCTCCAAACCAAACCAAAGGTCCATGCAATTGTTCTGAGCACACTACTGTACAATGCAGAAACTTGGCTGAAGGCAGTGACTAACAAAAAGAGATCAGATGCTGCCCATTACAGGTGGCTGAGGAAGATATTACACATTTCATGGAAAGACAAAACAACAAATGTGAGGGTCAGGGAGCTGTCAGAGCAGGACATGTTGGAAAATATCAAAGAAAGAAGGCTCAGATGGTTGGGACACGTACAGTCTATGGAAGATGGGAGACACGCTGAGCCAGCATTGAATTGGGTACCTGCAGTAGAAAAGAGAAAGCCAGGAAGGCCAAGGAAGAACTGGTAGTGATAGAGGATTTTGAATGCACTGGCATCACCTCGGAAGAAGTATAACAACCAGTGAGTGACCATAATCCGTGAGGAATGACTACCTGCTATGTCAGTGGCACAGGAGGAACTAAGGTCTAAGAAAGGACATAGACTGGGAATGTGTGCATCATCCGCTTTTTATGCTTTAAAAGGATTTTTTTGAAAAGTCAATAAATTACAGCTACCTCCAGTTACCCCAGAACACAATAAAGTAATGATTACCATATTTGTCACAAAATATAGTAAATGCAACCACCTATGCAATGTTTGTTAGGGCACAAAGAAATGCCTGGTGTTCAAAATTTGTTTCTAATGCCTTATTCTATGGATGTGCGTGCCACCAATATGTGTCTATTCTGGAAGATAGGCTGGGTAGTCTAATGATTAGAGCAACGGCCTGATAGTCAGAACTCCTGGAGCGTGTTGTCAATTCTGCCACTCATCTTCTTTGTGTTTTTTTTGGCATGCCACTTCACTTTGTTGCCTCAGTTTGTCTAATAACTAAAATAAGTATCTTACCACCTAATAATGGCATTTTGAGGCTTAATTAATGTTTGGAAATAAATTGATCTTCCTTAACTGAAAATATAATAAAAGTGCAAAATATACATGTGTTTCTGCCTCTAAGATCATTTTATAGTATTATTATAATGGTATTTTGTTTTTGGGAGAACTATTGCATCACCAATCCTTCATCCAAGCCATTTTCAAAGCACAGAAGAACATATAATGCAGGCCTCAAAACTATATGTGCACTCAAGAGCTATGGGCGGAGTGTTACGGATACATTGTCATGGTCTTTCACCCAAATAGATCCAAAATTAATTCACAAATATTATATGTACGGAAATCACTTCATATAGCATTGAAGGGCAGCCACCTCTAAGTTAGAATGAGGCTGCTGTTCAATAATATACAACATGATTGTACCTGGAAACTGATGCAGTTCCCATTGAACCAATGAGAGTAATAATGATTTAGGAAAGAAAGTAAAGAATCCAATATCCAACTGAAATAGGCACCTTAGGTGAAGTACAGAAGGCAGAATGTTGGTACTAAAACTGGACTTTGTTTGAGACACCTGAGCTAACACTCCTAACTCCTGCGTAAAGATTGGGATCTTAAAGAACCACAAATGGTCAGGATTTTTATTTTACATAATGCCTGAAATACAATTTAAAAAAGAACCCCAAACTTTCATATTTCTAAGATATATTGTTGAAATCTTTCTCTGGTATTTGTACAATTGTAATAACTTCTGCTTAAAAGTTACACGCTGGTCATATTTTATTAATTGGTTTTGTTTTAAACCAATTCAGATTCAGGTATGGTGCTGTCTTGGTGGGGCCAGTGATATTTTGTTTATGCATATCATAAGCATATTGCCAAAAACAATGTGAAGTAAGCTACTTCTGATCCTGTTCGGTAAAAGGTTAGATATGATTTGCTTCAAAAGTGGGCAAATAATCTTTTGCTGGAGACCACATCACCCAAAGAGGAATTTACAGCTGAGGCAGATTTATGTACTGAAAGACTCAAAACTAACAACCCCCCTTGTACCTCTTTTATTCCTTATTGCTGCTGCTGCTGCAAAAAAAAGGGGTATTATCAAGGAATTACTGTCATGAATAAAGCAGATCCGCTGGTTGCTATGTATGCAAAGAAACCTTGTAACTTTCAAACTTATAAAAGGAAAAAGAATACTACTTTTGAAGATGATGGTATTACTTTAATTCAGCAAAAACAACTACAAGATATCCCATGAATATATAATAATTTTAAAGACCATCTAAAAATGAACTATCACTGTAAACCTGAAGGGATTTCCCCCCCCACTGTATCTTAAATGCTGATTGTAGATCAAGATGACTTTCTTTACACCTTCTTTTACATGGTCTGAAAAATTGGTTTAATGTACAAGTGCTTTTTTAAATTTCATTGAACTTCCGTTCTTTAGCACCATGCAACTTCATTTCAACCTCTAGGAAGTTCAGGGGCTTTACTTTAACCTCCTGATCATTTTATGGTGAGTTGGTGAGTTTCTAGTTCCCTGTTTGTGCTGCAATATGGGGTAGTTCCCAATTAGTGGTGAGAAAGAGAGAAACATCAAAACCAAAGGGATCCCACACAGTTTGTTCCAGGCATTTGCTGCTGGCTTAGGAACAAAACTTATAGGGGAACTTTGCAACTGCTTTTACAAAGTAGATGTTACACAGTTTAAATACCCTGATGAAAATATCTACTTTTTACATACCAATCTTTCTCTCTGAATGAAGAAAAAAAATAAAAAGCACGTGGCACTAGTTCACACAGGCATTTCTTAGGATGCCTTAAACAAAACCATCCTTTAAAAGGTAAAAAATGGTTTACTCTCTTCTCAGTAGCATGTCAGAAGATGGTATGTACCTTAAGAAAACTGTGTAGCACACTTGCCTTTCCTCTCTGTATGAAGCTTGGTTAACATTCAGCTCAAATCACAAGTAAAAGTGTTTCCTCTTTAAAAAGTTCTTTGTTATAAGATGACAGGACTGTGGCCAACTCTCGACTCCATTATAAAGTCATTATTCATAATGCACGTAAGCAAAAATGCATAGCAGGATGTGGGTTATTGGGAGATAGCCACATGCCCAGTGGCTTTGCTTTCATACCCTTGATGTTAATTTAGGGAAGTCAGTGATGAAACTCCCACTCATTTCAGTGGGAGCACACTTGGGCCTTTAGATCACAAACACACATGAGCTGCCACGTCTTACTGTGATTACAAAATTACTTTTAAACACAAAAGTCAATAAACAGTTATAAGAAAAACCCCAGAACAATATGATAGATATATTGATTTAACTCTTACAGATAAGGAGGGAAAATCTTTTTATAATTGTACTAGAGCTGAGCAAAAACCAGAATTTCCATATTGCAGGAAATTCTGATATTTTAACATTTTTTTCATCTTGGATTGGGACAAAGAACTGAAAATGGTAAAATGTTTCATTTTAGCATTTTCAATCAAAGTAAAACATTTTGCTATTCCTGAATTCAAATGTTTTGATTGTTAACCTGCAACCATTTGACTTTTAGGAAGCATCATGTGGCTCCATCATGTGAAATGTAGCCTGGCAGGGAAGCCTGGCTCACAGGAAAGAATGGGGGTATGAAACACACCAATGACAACTTGCACAAAGCAATGAATTTAAGGAATAAGGAAATGAATTTTAACATTCAACTGACCTGAAGTGAAGCATTTTGATTGATTATTTTGATTCGGATTCAACGGCTGTGTAATGGAAAACCAAAAAATTTATGCAAAAGCAACATTTTCCTGTGGAAAAGGTTGATTTTGCAGAAACTACATTTTCCATCAAAAATTATTTTGACAGAAAATTCCTGACTCTCTCTAAAAAGTAGACTATTTAATTTTAATGGAGATAGGCTCACGTAGTTGTGAGAGACAGACAATCATGATTGCCTTAACCCAAGGATAAAGGGGACAGATTAAGGGTATGTCTGTACAGCAGAAGCTGTGCATGGTCTAGCCTTCCTTAGCTAACTTGAATCCAGCTAGTGCAGGTATCGAAAACAGTGAAGACAGCACAGTCTTCACAGCAGACTAAGAAGTCAATACATAACCAGGGTCTATGCTGGACATCGAGTACCCATGCTGAAGCCCATGCTATGCTCTCTTCACTGTTATTGTTATCTACTCTAGTTGGATTCAAGTTAGTCCAGGCTTTTGCTTTTAGCTTTTGCTGTACAGACATATCCATAGCCTATGATGATGAATGCTTACAGTATGAAGGCTTGAAGGGTCAAGAGATTGGTAATGTGCTATGAAATCTCTCATATCTATGTTGCTGCTTAAAATCGGGTTCAGGTCAGTAGTGGCCAAAGTTTCCCACGGCTGTTTTTGGACCATATGAAATAAGACAGTGGTCTCAACGCATTTCTCAGTGGCAGGCATTCACAAGACAAAAAAATACAGTGTAGCCACGGTAGTGTGAGTATAATCCTGTCTGAGATGCTAGGTGTGTACTTGGCACAACTTTTTATGAGGTTTGAAAGAGTTTTGTAAACTACTGTAAAGTTATTTTTTGTGTCTCTGCGCTTCCTGGTTTCAGGCAGAACAGGAATGGGAAATACCAGCATACTGTGAGAAAGGCTGTTTTGCACTACATCTGATCTGAGTGAAACAAGGAAGTACTGAAAAATCTCATGACTGTCTGTTTTTATGGGATTTTCAGACCAATTTTGAATTTCCAGACTGAAGAGATTTGGATGAGATCAGATACATTTTGGAAAAACATCTGAACTTCTGGAAGAATATCGTAATTAATATCGTAATTATGCTGGTATTCCCCCAAATCCTTGCTGTTCACCCATTACCAATGTCCCTCTCTTGTGTTGGTAAATGTATATAAAATAGCTTTACTTTAGGGGAAAAAAAGGTTAGAATAGTGCACAAATCTGAGATGTGCCTGAAAGCATCATGGAGTAAGGCATATATCATGAATCTGATTCTTCCATTGATTACAGTGGTGTAAATAAAGTACAAGTCCATTGAAGTAAATGGAGTTAAACTCTTTTAAGTGAGAGAAGAATTCTGCCCTATCTCATTAATACCAGGAAGTCAAATCCCAGACACACTGGGCCTAATTAATCACTGGTATAACCTGCATTTGCTTCAATGGCATAGTATTAGGGATGAATTTGGTCCACTAATTTTTGCTCTAGTCCTCTCTTCCTTTAATCACTGGCTTCAGATACTGGAGTGGCTCTGTTTATAATAGTTGGGATAGTGTTTATGGTTATGGTGGCTTAGACTAGCTCAGCCATATCAGTTGTTTATCTGCAAAGCAAAGCTAGACTTCCAAGGCTAATATTGATCCCATGTAATTTAGGACTTTAAAATAAAGTTGAGACCTGTTTTTGCTCATTAAAGAAACAGATGTGTTGAAGGGTGAGATAAGGTTTGGATAAGAACCTTTAAGCATTTTATTGAACTTTAAAAACTTTTATAGACTTTGCCACCAACCTGAACCAGATTTGAAGATGCATGAGGAATATGAATGAGTCAGTTTCCTTTTCAACCCTAAATTTATAGCTTCTTTTAATGATATGTAAATCAGTATCAAACTACATTAATTTTCTTACATGTAACACCACAAACTTAAAATAAAACCTTTTTGTGTATAAGTCATGGCATGGTTATGGGAAAACACTACAATTATGTACTCAGTTTGCTAAATCACAATGGGATGGGAATTTTCAAGGGACTGGATTGAAGTGACACAAAAATCAGGAAATGACCCCTGCGATGGGATTTCAGAGGCAGTAGATTAGAAACAATGTGTTCTTACAACTTCTGTAACTTTGGGACATACCATCCAGAATGAAAAATAGGGGTAGTGAAACCTGACATCTGAACTATAATGAGCAGTGATTTAGTTGAGGATTACCACAAAGAAAAGATTTCTGTATGTGCACAGTTCAGAAATGAAAGCAAGCTACAGCTGATTCTCATTGTTCAGGCTGGTACTGAAAAGGAAGTCTTCATCCCACTAGACAAATTCAGAATACTGAATTGGAATCACTGGGAGTTTTGTTCAGCCAGCGAATCCTGTGTCTGTCAGATAGCGTGCTCAAGCCAACCTCTCTGTGGTCAGAGAGTGGTGCGGAAGGGAAGCTGCTCTCCATACTGAATAGTGTCTTTGTTCGTCCTGCCGCAGCAGTTACATTCTGCAGGCCCTGCAGATACAACAGTGGCTGTATGAGAACGGAATGGAAATGAGAGTCTGGCTCCCTCCAGAAGTCTTGCTTCTTTTCCATTAGAACTGCAAAGGAATGCTGGTAGCTAGAAAAATAACCCTTCAGCTGGAGCAATGTTTTCATTTCTCTGAAACCTTATTGAGTCAAACGATTTGACAAAACGAAAGTAAATTTAATTGTAGATGAGCACCAATGTACCTTGTTACTTTGCAGAATGGAACAAAATTTTCTGACAAATTAAAGGCAGAAATTATACAATCTCATAAAGGCTACCTGCAAACAGTCAGTTTAACTGTATGTTACACCATTTAGCAGAATTCCAGTGCCTGCTGAGCTTACCTATGGGTTAAACAATTACTTTGGTACCTGCAACTCAAATTACAAGTTAAACCATTAACCGCTGACCTGTACACCTGTTGCAATCTTTTTGTGGGTAGAAAAAAATGTGTTTGGAAAGAAGGTGTTCAAAAAATGACCATCATTTTCCTTTTTCCAAAATGGGATATATTGTTCTCATGGCACTTCAGATCATATAATCTTTTAACTGGATGTGGACTGTAGTTGTGCAATACGCCATTCCTGCTTCTACTGCTGAACAGTAGGATCTGGCTTCCTTTTTATAGCTAATTCGGTCTTGTAGAATCCAGTTTAGAAAGACAACATTTTGAAAGAGCATTTTCAGATACACACACTCACCAGACACTTTAATAATATTCAGTGTGAAACTCTGAACAGTCAGAACTGTCTTTAAAAATGGATCATCAGGACAGTCCCTTCAAGAAGCCAGAACTGAAGAGCAAATGTGAAACATACAGTCTGAGATATTAACACTGAAGTATAGGATACCAATTTTTAGAGGATTATTTGTGGATGTATTTGTTTTTTTTCCTGCCATGTTTTGTGTAATAGCAAAGGCAACATTTATTATACCGTGTTATTTTCGTTAGTTATTTCAGTCTTTTCACAGGTACCTCCTGTTTTGATCTGCTCTGCCCTTGTTCTATTCATTATACAGCTATGATGTTGTTTGTTTCTACTTTTTAATGTGCATGCTATGATATTCCTAAGAACTTAATATTTTAAGTTCCTAGACCTATACTGGTTGGAAGAACCTATATGGTTTCCTTTAAGAACTGAAATATTTCAAAGAACATGGCCATGAAAGGGAACAGAAAATGTTAGGGCTTAATCTTGGAAACAATTACGTTATTAGGTCTTACTCAAATGAGTAGTCCCACTGATGTAAACAAACACAGGATGCAGGACAGGCCTCTTACTTCCTAAGAGCTCCATCATGGGCCCAACTGTGTGCCTGTGCAGGGGAGTGTAAGGAGCCCTCTTACTCCTCTGCATGGGCTGTTTCAACAAAGCCTTTGCCAGAGAGATAGTAGCTACCACTGGACAGCCACGAAGTAGCCACCCAAAGTTGAGGGCCCTCTCTAACTTGCCGGAGGTGCTCAGCACCTCACAGTATCAGATCCTAAATGGTGAACTGCAAATGTACACAAGTTTCTGGAATGAAATCTCTTTTAACTAGAGGCGGATGGGGCATTTGAGGGGCATTTGTCCCTGCTCATTAAACATTGCTAGTGTCAACGATTATGAACAAAGAATTTGAAGCTGGGAGGGAAAAGTTTCCAATGGGGTTTCTATCACACTTAAAAGGCACACATATGGATCCAGACTTTCAAAGGAGTTTAGTACATCAGATTATGAATTCTGAATCTCTCTCACATCGTGCCCACAACTGTGCATTGTGCCGGCACTGCACAGAGCCTTAGACAGATTGTTTATTTTAGTTTGCACTTTAACATACTGGGCCAAATTAATCCCTGCTGCATATTAAAACGAGAGTTGCATGCACATTTTGGCACCGTCTGTATAGAATTTGGCCCATTCTGACCAGCACATCTGAATAACATAAACCCTAAGACTCACCCAGCACCAGCTGAAATAATAGAATAAGTGACAAATGTCAATTTTAAAATGTACATCCAGACATTCTTTGATCTCTAGAGTAAAGCAAGACAACTTCCTGCATTTACTTTTAAAATCACATGCATAAAGAATACAATTTGCATTGAAAGAGAATACAGAGTAAAGAAAAAACATTCTTGATATAGACTGGTGAAATCAGCCATATGCATAAAGATAACTTCAAAAAGTTATCAGCATTGCATACTGTAGCAGAGGTTAACAGCTTTATTTACTTATGAACTCTTGAATAATTTTCTTCACTGCTTATTTACCTAGAGGCTAGGAAAGTAGGACAAAGCCTATCCTTTCTTTACTTAGCAGCTTACCCACCAATGGCACACTAGTTATTTTTAACTAGGTCCAATCATAGATCTGTTGAGCTGTGGGTGGGGTTTTTATTTGCTTTGTTGTTAGAACAATAATGAGGTGGGGTCTTATTCACCCACTTGGTAGGACCCTACAATTCTGAATGCTTCACTGTTTATCTAGTGACTGTACTAGCATGTGCTGGGTTGG
Source organism: Caretta caretta (assembly GCF_965140235.1). Classification (NCBI taxonomy): domain Eukaryota; kingdom Metazoa; phylum Chordata; order Testudines; family Cheloniidae; genus Caretta; species Caretta caretta. Next base: position 75,216,780 of record NC_134211.1, read on the forward strand.
ACGATGTTTACCCAAAGACTAGTCCACTGACAACTAGGTGTGGCTTTATTGGACTGTTACTCACACAATTTTGACAGAGAAGCTCAATTTTGTATTAGCTGCAATGCTTAAAGACATTATAGAAGGAAACACAGAAGGATAAACTAAAACTTTATTTCTAGTAACACATACTAATTGGTAATGTTTTGCTTACGAGAATTTTATCTGGATTTAAGGACCAGAGGCCGGAAATTAGGTGTTAGTGACAGTGACAAAAATCTATTTTTGTTAACCATGTGGGCAACAGTTAAATAAAGGGAACATCTGTGTATCATGCAGTGCTATGCTGCATCTAATTACACCATCATCTTGTTCAAGGCTAAATTAGTGACTAGGAGTGCAGATCATATCCTCAAACTGACAGGCTTTAAGACCTCCCTCTCCAAACCTAACACATAGTGAGAGGGAAAAATAAAACTTCCTGTTTCATATTTAAAATAGGTATTGACTCATAATTGTAGTTGTTGTGAGGGTGAAAGAGACTTTGAGTAATCTAGTTCTTGCAGCATTGTGTGCTTAAGGCTTCTGCTTAATAACATTGGAGGAAATTTTGTCAAACAGGGGCTCACCTGCAGTGAACCTTAGCCAGAGAAAGTTCAGAGGTAGAAGTTGTGACGTTTTTACATTGTGATAATAATTAAGAAATTTCAAATACTTTGAAGAATAAAAACATAAGAACAGCCACACTGGGACAGACCAAAGGTCCATTTAGCCCAGCATCCTGTCTTCCGACAGTGGACAATGCCTGTTGCCCCAGAGGGAATGAACAGAACAGGTAATCATCAAGTGATCTAGCCCATTTCCAGCTTCTGGCAAACAGAGGCTAGGGACACCAACCCTGCCCATCCTGACTAATAGCCATTGATGGACCTATCTTCCATGAATTTATCTAGTTCTTTTTTGAACCCTGTTATAGTCTTGGCCTTCACAACATCCTCTGGCGAGGAGTTCCACAGGTTGACCGTGTGTTATGTGAAAAAATACTTCCGTTTGTTTGTTTTAAGCTTGCTGCGTATTAATTTCATTCGGTGGCCCCTAGTTCTTGTGTTATGAGAAGGAGTAAATAGCTCTTTCTTATTTACTTTCTCCACACCAGTCATGATTTTATAGACCGCTATCATATCCCCCCTTAGTAGTCTCTTTTCCAAGCTGAAAAATCCCAGTTTTATTAAACTCTCCTCATATGGCAGCGGTTCTATAGCCCTAATCATTTTTGTTGCCCTTTTCTGAATCTTTTCCAATTCCAATATATCTTTTTTGAGATGGGACGATCACATCTGCACGCAGTATTCAAGATGTGGGCGTACTATGGATTTATTTAGAGGCAATATGATATTTTCTGTGTTATTATCTATCCCTTTCTTAATGATTCCCAACATTCTGTGAGCTTTCTTGACTGCCAGTACACGTTGAGTGGATGTTTTTGGGGAACTATCCACAATGATTCCAAGATCTCTTTTTTGAGTGGTAACAGCTAATTTAGACCCCATCATTTTATACGTATTGTTGGGATTATGTTTTCCAATGTGCATTACTATCAACAAGGATTTTCATCTGCCATTTTGTTACCCAGTCACCCAGTTCTGAGATCCTTTTGTAGCTCTTTGCAGTCTGCCTGGGATTTAACTATTTGAGTAGTTTGGTATCATCTGAAAATTTTGCCACCTCATTGTTTACCCCTTTTTTGAGATCATTTATGAATATATTAAATAGGACTGGGCCCAGTACAGACCCCTGGGGAACACCACTATTTACCTCTCTCCATTCCGAAAACTGACCATTTATTCCTACTCTTTGTTTCCTATCTTTTAACCAGTTATCAATCCATGAAAGAACCGTCCCTCTTATCCCATGACTGCTTACTTTGCTTAAGAGCTTTTGGTGAGGGACCTTGTCAAAGGCTTTCTGAAAATCTAATTACACTATATCCACTGGATCCCCCTTGTCCACATGCTTGTTAACCCCCTCAGAGAATTCTAGTACATTGGTGAGGCACAACTTCCCTTTACAAAAAACATGTTGACTATTCCCCAACAAATTATGTTCATCTATGTATCTGACAATTTTGTTCTTGACTATAGTTTCAACCAGTTTGCCTGGTACTGAAGTCAGGCTTACCGACCTGTAACTGCCAGGGTCATCTTTGGAGCCCTTTTAAAAAGTTGGTGTCTCATTAGCTATCTTCCAGTCATTTGGTACAGAAGCTGATTTAAATGGTAGGTTACAGACTACAGATAATAGTCCTGCAATTTCACATTTGAGTTCCTTCAGAACTCTTGGGTGAATACCATCTAGTCCTGGTGACTTATTACTGTTTAATTTATCAATTTGTTCCAAAACCTCCTCTAATGACACCTCAATCTGGGACAGTTCCTCAGATTTGTCATCTAAAAATAGTGGCTCAGGTTTGGGAATCTCCCTCACATCCTCAACCGTGAAGATCGATGCAAAGAATTCATTTAGTTTCTCCGCAATGGCCATATCGTCCTTGAGTGCTCCTTTAGTATTTCGATCGTCCAGTGGCCCCACATAATTTGAAATGTGGAAGTGCTAATTTTGGTGCTAAGGCATTGTATCCCTAGGCCTAGCTAGAAGGATGTTACAGCTCCCGATGCATCATGTCTTTCACCCAAAATTATTTCATAACATGACTGATCTATTCTAAATGAATCATGACCTTTCCAAGAAAAAAAAAAGATTTTTTTAAAATAACCCCTATCTAAAAGCAGCAGCTCATGAGAGAGTTCCCTTGTTTAATTCCCAGGAGTATATTATGACTAAAGAAGAAAAATAGTTTGTTATAGACTTTACACTCTGTTCTCTGGCATTCTGCTACCCAATTAAGTATAGCCTTTGAAGAGAATTCATGATGTTGCCACTTTATGCTGGCGTTGCTGGTGTAAAAGAGTTGCAAAGCTGTACTAAGGAACCCCTCATGGAAAACTTCCTGTATAGACACTACCGCAGGCACCCACAAGTGCAGCATGAGAGCATGTCCAGAGAGATCCTATATCCCAGCTATTTCTGGCACGTTGAAGCTGCATGGATGAAGCCCCTGAAGCTGCTCTGACCTATGTTGGGGATCAGTTTACCTCAGCATTTGGGCACACAAGCCTCAATCCCTCATTCCCTGAGCTAGCCTCAGTGACAATGCAGGGATGACTTTGGGACACAGAGACAAAAATTGCAGTTGTTTCTCAGCTAAAACAACTTGGTTGGATAGACTATGAACCAGCCTCTCTCAACTGAACTGTCTAATGGTGTCTCCTCTGTGTTCCGATACAATAATAAAGAACAACATTGCAATGGGATTCACTCACTACTGGGGGCTAGGGATCAGCTCTCATGTGGTCTAGGCTGCCTTCTGTTGTTCGCTTGTCCCAAGGCCCCTCTTGCTCTCCAGGACTCAGGGTGCTCTCTCTTCATGATTGGGCCCTTGGGCCAGGTCACTATATAGTTTTCCTCCTCTGGGGTAGCCAACTCTCACCAGACAATCTGCCCATGTGCCATCTCAGGCAGCCTTGGTCTGTGCCACTTTCCTAGTGGCTCATAGGAGAACCTGGGCCTACTCACTACTCTGCATTCCAGCCCAGGAACCCTATCAGCAGCAGCCAAGGTCTACACAGTCTCAGTCCTCGCTGCCCTTACTCTGGGCTTCTTCCTTCCACAGACTTTCTTCCCTGCAGCTCCTCTGGACAAACATCTCCTGTCAGAGACAGAAGCTCAGGGCTTTTGCTCCCCACTGGCTTTCTTCCTATCCACTATTCTGTGCTCAGAGAGTGACTACCAAGTCTCTCCTTATAGCGCCCTTCAACTTGCCACTTTATGGCTTTATACAAGTCCAGCCTGCTCCTGCCCAGCTGGACTTCATCGTCAATTGGTGCATATCAGTCAGGCTTGACTCTCCCCCAGGTGCAGCCTATAAGGTTAATCGGCCCCTTCTGAGCCACCTTAGTCCCTTCAGGGTTGGTTTGGGGATCCCATCATATACATATTTCAAAAATAAATGAATAGGAGTTAAGAGTGCCTTATAGGTTCAGGCCCTTATAAAATCCAACAGAGTAGTAAACCCGAAGAGGAGGACTATTCATGGAGATGCTGAGAGTTTTTGGAGAAAACAAGTGTGACCCAGAACCTCTCAGTGCCAACTGACAAAGGACACAGAGGAGGGGGTACAGGGTTTACAGGAATCTCCTGATTTAAATTCTAGCTCACCAAAAGAGTGTCATTTAAGGTCTCTAATAAAAGCACATGACACTCTGGTCAGCAATATCATTGTAAAATGTATATACAGATACTATGTAAGGAATTAGGTATACATACTGAAAATGTGTTATTAACTTTCTGTGTCTAGGGCCTGGTCACCCACAAAGGTGAAAAACAGATATTCTGTCAGATAAGAGATGTTTATCCAGCTCTCTCTTTAAACATAAATTAAATATTGTATTATTCACAATGGGTCGCCACTCACCAGTCTGAATTGACTACAAATTAAGTATCATGAGAACTTCAAAGAAAGCAAGTAATAGGAAGAGGAAAAACAATGGAGGGAAGAGGAAAAGAGCCATATCTTAAGGTGCACATCAAAGGTTTGTTCTACTATATTTGAGGGCAAAGAAGACATTCTGGCACCTTTCACTTGGGAAGTAAAAAGGCAGCAATTTTGCTTCATGAAAAAGAGTCTCAATTGTGCTTGGTTGAAGACCCTGGAGAGAACTTTGGTTGAAATAAGAAAGGATGTTAACCTGTTAGTTAAGTTTAGTCTCTACAAGTGTTATGATTTTGTTTTATATGTAACCATTTGTTTACCATTTGTTTCCAATATTTTTATTCACTATCACTTGAATCTTTATTTTTTTTTATAATAAACTTATTCTTGTTTTCATTATAAATAGATTCATAGATACTAAGGTCAGAAGGGACCATTATGATCATCTAGTCTGACCTCCTGCACAATGCAGGCCACAGAAGCACACCCACCCACTCCTGCGATAAACCTCTCACCTATGTTTGAGCTATTTAAGTCCTCAAATCATGGTTTAAAGACTTCAAGGAGCAGAGAATCCTCCAGCAAGTGACCCATGCCCCATGCTACAGAGGAAGGCGAAAAACCTCCAGGGCCTCTTCTAATCTGCCCTGGAGGAAAATTCCTTCCCGACCACAAATATGGCAATCAGCTGAACCCTGAGCAAATGGGCAAGATTCACCAGCCAGATACCGAGGAAAGAATTCACTGTAGTAACTCAGATCCCACCCCATCTAACGTCCCATAACAGGCCATTGGGCCTATTTACCGTGAATATTTAAAGATCAATTAATTGCCAAAATCATATTATCTCATCATACCTTCTCCTCCAAGAATTTACCAAGTTTAATCTTAAAGCCAGATAGGTCTTTTACCCCCACTGCTTCCCTTGGAAGGCTATTCCAAAACTTCACTTCTCTGATGGTTAGAAATCTTCGTCTAATTTCAAGTCTAAACTTCCCGATGACCAGTTTATATCCATTTGTTCTTGTGTCCACATTGGTACTGAGCTTAAATAATTCCTCTCCCTCTCTGATATATATATATTTATCCCTCTGATATATATATATATATATATCAGGGTTGGAATGGACCTCAGGAGGTCGTCTAGTCCAACCCCCTGCTCAAAGCAGGACCAATCCCCAATTTTTGCCCCAGATCCCTAAATGACCCCCTCAAGGATTGAACTCACACCCTGGGTTTAGCAGGCCAACACTCAAACCACTGAGCTATCCCTCCCCCCCAAAGCAGGACCAATCCCCAATTTTGCTCCAGAACCCTAAATGGCCCCCTCAAGGATTGAACTCACAACCCTGGGTTTAGCAGGCCAATGCTCAAACCACTGAGCTATCCCTCCCACGCAGCAGCAAAAAAAAAAAAAAAAAAAAAAATATTTATAGAGAGCAATCATGAGCAATCTCCTCAACCTTCTTTTGGTTAGGCTAAACAAGCCAAACTTCTTGAGTCTCCTTTCATAAGACAGGTTTTCCATTCCTCGGATCATCCTAGTAGCCCTTCTCTGTACCTGTTCCAGTTTGAATTCATCCTTCTTAAACATGGGAGACCAGAACTGCACACAGTATTCCAGGTGAGGTCTCACCAGTGCCTTGTATAACGGTACTAAAACCTCCTTATCCCTACTGGAAATACCTCTCCTGATGCATCCCAAGACCGCATTAGCTTTTTTCATGGCTATATCACATTGGCGGCTCATAGTCATCCTGTGATCAACCAATACTCCAAGGTCCTTCTCCTCCTCCATTACTTCTAATTGATGTGTCCCCAGCTTATAACTAAAATTCTTGTTATTAATCCCTAAATGCATAACCTTACACTTCTCACTATTAAATTTCATGCTGTTACTATTACTCCAGTTTACAAGGTCATCCAGATCCTCTTGTATGATATCTCGGTCCTTCTCTAAATTGGCAATACCTCCCAGCTTTGTATCATCTGCAAACTTTATTAGCACACTCCCACTTTTTGTGCTGAGGTCAGTAATGAAAAGATTAAATAAGATTAGTCCCAGAACTGATCCTTGAAGAACTCCACTGGTAACCTCCCTCCAGCCTGACAGTTCACCTTTCAGTAGGACCCGCTGTAGTCTCCCTGTTAACCAATTCCTTATCCACCTTTCAATGTTCTTATTGATCCCCATCTTTTTCAATTTAACTAATAATTCCCCATGTGGCACAGTATCAAATGCCTTACTGAATTCTAGATAAATTAGATCCACTGTGTTTCCTTTGTCTAAAAAAATCAGTTACTTTCTCAAAGAAGGAGATCAGGTTGGTTTGGCATGATTTACCTTTTGTAAAACCATGTTGCATTTTGTCCCATTTACCATTGACCTCAATGTCCTTAACTACTTTCTCCTTCAAATTTTTTTCCAAGACCTTGCATAGTACAGATGTCAAACTAACAGGCCCGTAGTTACCTGGATCACTTTTTTCCCCTTTCTTAAAAATAGGAACTATGTTAGCAATTCTCCAATCATACGGTACAACTCCTGAGTTTACAGATTCATTAAAAATTCTTGCTAATGGGCTTGCAATTTCATGTGCCAATTCCTTTAATATTCTTGGATGAAGATTATCTGCCCCTTCCTCCCCCCCCCAATTTAGTGCCATTAAGCTGTTCCAGTTTCGCCTCTACCTCAGATATGGTAATATCTACCTCCATATCCTCATTTCCATTTGTCATGCTACCATTATCCCTAAGATCCTCTTTAACCTTATTAAAGACTGAGGCAAAGTATTTGTTTAGATATGGGCCATGCCTAGATTATCCTTAACCTCCACTCCATCCTCAGTGTTTAGCGGTCCCACTTCTTCTTTCTTTGTTTTCTTCTTATTTATATGGCTATAGAACCTTTTACTATTGGTTTTAATTCCCTTTGCAAGGTCCAACTCTACTTGACTTTTAGCCTGTCTCACTTTATCCCTACATGTTCTGACCTCAATAAGGTAGCTTACCTTGCTGATCCCTCCCATCTTCCACTCCCTAGATGCTTTCTGCTTTTTCTTAATCACCTCTCTGAGATGCTTGTTCATCCAGCTTGGTCTACAACTCCTGCCTATGGATTTTTTCCCCTTTCTTGGGATGCAGGCTTCCGATAGTTTCTGCAGCTTTGACTTAAAGTAATCCCAGTCCTCCTCTGCCTTTAGATACATAAGTTCTTCAGTCCAATCCACTTTCCTAACTAATTTCCTTAATTTTTGAAAGTCAGCCCTTTTGAAATCAAAAACTCTAGTTACAGATTTATTTTTGTTTGTCCTTCTGTTCAGTTTGAACTGAATTAGCTCATGATCACTTGAACTAAGATTGTCCCCTACAACCATTTCTTCTGTGAGGTCCTCATTACTCACCAAAACCAAATCTAAAATGGCATCCCCTCTAGTCCGTTCAGCAACTACTTGATGAAGGAATCCATCAGCTAACCCATCTAGGAAAATCTGAGCCCAATTATTGTTACTAGCACTCGTCCTCCAGTCTATATCTGGGAAGTTAAAGTCTCCAATGATTACACAATTCCCATTAGTATTTACTTCATTGAAAACATTAAAGAGGGCTCTCTCTATATCCAGATTAGATCCCGGCAGTCTATAGCACACCCCAAACACGATCACAGGGGAAGCTCTAGTAGTTTTCTTCCCCAATGTGCTTTTTGCCCAGACGGACTCTGTCTTATCCATTCCATCACTTCTTATTTCTTTACATTCTACCTCATCATTGATATACAATGCTATTCCATGACCTCTACCTTTATTTCTGTCTTTCCTAAACTGCACATACCCTTCAATACCTGTAGTCCAGTCATGACTACTATTCCACCATGTTTCTGTTATCCCTATAATATTTGGTTTCACTTCCTGCACCAGTTCCTCCATTTTGTTACCTAGGCTCCTCGCATTGGTGTACAAACATCTTATCTTTTGCTGTTTGCCCTCGCTCACATTCTGTACCCGATTAGGCATGGTCATTCTACAGCCAGTTTGACCTATTAGACTGGTATCTATACTACCCTTCCTCCTTATGTCCATTCTCCTACCCAGGATCACTACTTTGCTTACCCTATCTCAGGATTGTGAGGGTAAGCAAAGTAGTGATCTTGAGTTGAATCTTGCAAGCTGTACTGTTCCTTTGGGAACAGCAGGCCTGGTAATTCTGTTCAGGGGATAGAATGCTCTGAGGACTCAGAGGTTGGTGTGTACCTATCACTACCTCTACAGAGGGAGCGAGGCTGTTGGTGCGTGTAAGCCAGAAGCTGGTGGTTTAAGGGAGATGATCCACAGCAAGCACAGACAAGATTTTCTCACACTAGGGGCCGGTGGCGAGGAGGTGTCTCACAATCCTGGTTACCCTTGGGGAGAATCACGGTGGCAGAATATTACACCCAGTACACTGGTCAACTAAGGATCACGTTCCAAGCACTTATACATTAGATTCTGAGAGATTCACAAGTGAGAAGGTTGGAATCAAAGAAAAGGTTGCAGTTTGTTATTTTCCATTTGTTTATTTTGGTCAAGGGAAATAGAAGAAAGAAAAGTATAAGATGAGTAAGCAGGATAGATGGCAAAGAGATCAGACTGATCCACCAAACTGGACTGAGCACCAGGGTGGAACAAGCTTAGAAGACCAACATAACAAATTGTCAGTGAGGCAGCCATGAAAGTCAAACTGGTTGAGATGGAGGTTCAGAAGATAGTGAAGCAGACCAAAATCTGGAAAAGGAAGCTGAGAAACAAAAACAGACAGCAGAAATGGCAGTGCTCCAGAAAGCATTGGAGCTGGAAGACAAAAGGCTGAAGTTTAAATATTAAATATTTAAATAAGTTTAAATATGAGCTTGAACACAGATTACCTTCCCCAGACCTGTGGAAGAGCTCTGTGAAACTCAAAAGCTTTTCCCTTCCACCAACAGAAGTTGGTCCAATAAAATATATTAGCTCACCCACCCTGTCTTTCTCAGATCCTTGGACCAGCATGGCTACAACATTGCAAACAACTGATAGTATATAGTTATGTATTGGGGTTTATATTAAAGTTTAAATTCTTCTATCAGATCCATGTGGTGTGTGGTAAACAGGTATTGCGAGTGAAACACAACATGGAAATGTAGATTAGTTGGATACTACTGAATTGCAAAATAGAGATATAACGTGCTCAGGATACCTAATTTCTGAGCTGAGGCAAAAGGATCTCTAAAATAGGTAGGGTGTAGTTTAAAAATCAGTATTTTTACCTTTAACATATCACAAAATCAAATCTTCAGTGTTCTAATAATGCACATAAGTGAAAATACGATAACATCTTTTAAAGATACATTGTAATAAGGTGTTTCTTTTTGTTTTTGTTTTGTTTTTTCCTAGATGAACTTACTTACAGGTTAGCACCAGGACATTTAATTCTCAATTTCTCTCAGGTGAAGTAACTAATGAGAATCATCCTGTTCGGATTATGAAGTCTGTAGGGAGATATGTGGGATATTCAGTAAATATAGCATATCTACATATATCTACTAATGCAAATATTCCAATACCAACACTGGACCTGATATGGATTTTGGGAACTAATTAGTGTCTTTTTAGACAATTTCTGTAAATAAAGGTAAAAAGTGACTCCATATAGTTCACATTATTTATAAAGGGAAACTGTATGCCATGGACTAGCACACTCATTTCAAAAGATACAGGAAAAGTGGGGTTTTGATGGGGAAGGAAGCTGGAGAAATATACTAGACTGCTAACCCTCCCCCTACACATTTGTTTGTTATATTCTCCCAGTGCTGCAGAGTAATTGTAAGTATAATGAAAATTCATGTCTGAGAGTAGGGGGAAAGGTTTCAGCATTGGTAGCTGCTTTAACTTATATACATACACTTTATACTAACTGGTTTTAGAGTAGCAGCCGAGTTAGTCTCTATCTGCAAAAAGAAAAGGAGGACTTGTGGCACCTTAGAGTCCACAGCATATGCTCAAATAAATTTGTTAGTCTCTAAGGTGCCACAAGTCCTCCTTTTCTTTTTACACTAACTGTAATTGAATTGTTATTATAATGTAAACTCCAGCATTGTTCGGTTGTTGATAACTTCCACTATTTCTTAAAACCAAAAAGCTAACTACAAAAATTAGGCCTTGGTTCAGCAGAGCATTTCACTGCATGCTGAATTTTAGCACTTGAGTAAGTCCATCCCTGTTCAACAAAGCATCTAAGCACAACCATTGGCAAAACTTACATGTTCAAGGTGAAGCAGAAGCTTAATCAGGATCTTAGTTATTATTACCCCTTTGGTTTTATACTTAATACAAGTGTTTTTAGAATCTTGGGTATATCAATTATAGCATATTTACACAGTAATTGCTCTCATTTCTTTGGTCATCTATCCAGTTATATAAATTAATTATTTGTGCTAAAGTAGACTGAGCTCCATTTTAGGAGGTGCTAGACATATATTACTTATCCCTACTTTCACATGGGGAACTGAGGTGCAGAGGTGCTCAAGCTCACACAGGAAGTCTGTGTCAGAGCCATGATGTAGTGATAGCCCGTTAGGTGGCATTAGATCCTTGAAATGTATTATATCAGTTCCTCAACTATGCCACTGTCTTCCTGTTTATATCAGTTCCTCAACTACACCGCTTTCTTCCTGTTCATATGTGGTTGCATCTCATGATGTTAACTTTGTTCTCCTGAGCCATATTGTGGTCTAACAGAGCCAAAATTTACTAATCTTTTTGATACAATGCAAGCCCCATCTCGTCGAGAGCATTTACCTCAGGGGATAGCATAAGGTGATTAAGAAAAAGCAGAAAGCATCCAGGGAGTGGAAGATGGGAGGGATCAGCAAGGAAAGCTACCTTATTGAGGTCAGAACATGTAGGGATAAAGTGAGACAGGCTAAAAGTCAAGTAGAGTTGGACCTTGCAAAGGGAATTAAAACCAATAGTAAAAGGTTCTATAGCCATATAAATAAGAAGAAAACAAAGAAAGAAGAAGTGGGACCGCTAAACACTGAGGATGGAGTGGAGGTTAAGGATAATCTAGGCATGGCCCAATATCAAAACAAATACTTTGCCTCAGTCTTTAATAAGGTTAAAGAGGATCTTAGGGATAATGGTAGCATGACAAATGAGAATGAGGATATGGAGGTAGATATTACCATATTTGAGGTAGAGGCGAAACTGGAACAGCTTAATGGCACTAAATTGGGGGGGGAGGGAGGGGCAGATAATCTTCATCCAAGAATATTAAAGGAATTGGCACATGAAATTGCAAGCCCATTAGCAAGAATTTTTAATGAATCTGTAAACTCAGGAGTTGTACCGTATGATTGGAGAATTGCTAACATAGTTCCTATTTTTAAGAAAGGGGAAAAAAGTGATCCAGGTAACTACGGGCCTGTTAGTTTGACATCTGTACTATGCAAGGTCTTGGAAAAAAATTTGAAGGAGAAAGTAGTTAAGGACATTGAAGTCAATGGTAAATGGAACAAAATGCAACATGGTTTTACAAAAGGTAGATCATGCCAAACCAACCTGATCTCCTTCTTTGAGAAAGTAACAGATTTTTTAGACAAAGGAAATGCAGTGAATATAATTTACCTAGATTTCAGTAGAGCGTTTGATACTGTGCCACATGGGGAATTATTAGTTAAATTGAAAAAGATGGGGATCAATAAGAACATTGAAAGGTGGATAAGGAATTGGTTAACAGGGAGACTACAGCGGGTCCTACTGAAAGGTGAACTGTCAGGCTGGAGGGAGGTTACCAGTGGAGTTCCTGAAGGATCAGTTTTGGGACCAATCTTATTTAATCTTTTCATTACTGACCTCGGCACAAAAAGTGGGAGTTTGCTAATAAAGTTTGCAGATGATACAAAGCTGGGAAGTATTGCCAATTTAGAGAAGGACCGAGATATTATCCAGGAGGATCTGGATGACCTTGTAAACTGGAGTAATAGTAATAGCATGAAATTTAATAGTGAGAAGTGTAAGGTTATGCATTTAGGGATTAATAACAAGAATTTTAGTTATAAGCTGGAGACACATCAATTAGAAGTAATGGAGGAGGAGAAGGACCTTGGAGTATTGGTTGATCATAGGATGATTATGAGCCGGCAATGTGATATGGCTGTGAAAAAAGCTAATGCGGTCTTGGGATGCATCAGGAGAGGTATTTCCAGTAGGGATAAGGAGGTTTTAGTACCGTTATACAAGGCACTGGTGAGACCTCACCTGGAATACTGTGTGCAGTTCTGGTCTCCCATGTTTAAGAAGGATGAATTCAAACTGGAACAGGTACAGAGAAGGGGCTACTAAGATGATCCGAGGAATGGAAAACTTGTCTTATGAAAGGAGACTCAAGGAACTTGGCTTGTTTAGCCTAACCAAAAGAAGGTTGAGGGGAGATATGATTGCTCTCTATAAATATATCAGAGGAATAAATACTGGAGAGGGAGATGAATTATTTAAGTTCAGTACCAACGTGGACACAAGAACAAATGGATATAAACTGGTCATTGGGAAGTTTAGACTTGAAGTTAGATGAAGGTTTCTAACCATCAGAGGAGAGAAGTTTTGGAATAGCCTTCCAAGGGAAGCAGTAGGGGCAAAAGATCTATCTGGCTTTAAGATTAAACTCAATAAGTTTATGGAGGAGATGGTATGATGGGATAACATGATTTTGGTAATTAATTGATCTTTAAATATTCATGGTAAATAGGCCTAATGGCCTGTGATGGGATGTTAGATGGGGTGGGATCTGAGTTACCCAGGAAAGAATTTTCTGTAGTATCTGGCTGGTGATATCTTGCCCATATGCTCAGGGTTTAGCTGATCGACATATTTGGGGTCGGGAAGAAATTTTCCTCCAGGGCAGATTAGAAGAGGCCCTGGAGGTTTTTCGCCTTCCTCTGTAGCATGGGGCACGGGTCACTTGCTAGAGGATTCTCTGCTCCTCGAAGTCTTTAAACCACGATTTGAGGACTTCAATAGCTCAGGTGAGGTTTTTTGCAGGAGTGGGTGGGTGTGCTTCTGTGGCCTGCATTGTGCAGGAGGTCAGACTAGATGATCATAATGGTCCCTTCTGACCTTAGAATCTATGAATCTATAAGTTGTTTATAAGGGATGCCCTTTTCTGCCTCTGAAAGAGGTGGAGTTATTTTATTAAATTCCACATATGAACTTCAGGGATGGATACATTTAATAAATCATATAAACATAAAATGTCAAAAAAATGGCTTCCTGAGATTCATTATTTACTACAGGTACTGTATTTTTGGTGGTCCAGTAAATGTATTAAAGGGATACTTACATAACAAAGCCCTATCAGTCAAGGTCACACTCACTGAGCCAGTAATGTTTGTTGGTTCACTATTTGAAAATGGCTCATATTCTAACGGACTGCCTGTTCCATGATTTCTAGAATCTTTGTTCTAGTTATTAACATGAAGCAACTTGAAGCTAACAATTAAATCAAGATCACAGAGCATAAAATAATTTAATGTCTTTCAGCCCTAACCTGTGGCTTTGCCCCAAGCAAGAGGCAGTGTGTCCTTGGGCTGCCAGAGGAGTGGACCGTGAAACAGCTATTATTGCTAATTCTTGGTTCCTGTTCTTGCTCTGGTGTGCGTGTGTGTAGAAGTAATTTGTGCTAACTCCATGCTGGATTACTTCCTGTGGCACACCAGCTCAGTTGCACAAATGATGGAGCCACACAATAGAATTCTTTCGTTTCATCCTTCAAGAGCAATGTTACATTTGCATCGTTGTATAAAATTTGAATGTTTGTAGTGAGAGCAGGTGACCTGATGAATTCCTTTATTTTATGTCACCGGAGTCTTCTGAGCCCTCGGTTATGATTGACGTTATCTTGATCACGATAGATATTCTGATGGGTTTTCTTGCATATTTGGTTAGCCCTATCTCTCACAGAAAAAGTCTGTGCATCTGTAACATATTAGGTTGCAAATTTATGAACGGTCAATAGAGAACGTGCATAGCAAGGCTAGCTGAGCAGTCAAAAGAAAACAAACAACCCAACCAACCAAAACAACAACAAAACTCACTTGCTTTACATTGTCTTTCCTCAGCATATCGTACCATTACAGGTTCAAGTTTGTGGACTTCAAGGTCCCAAAATCTTCACTGTAGACTCTCTCTCTTCTGCATCAGAGTATGTTTTTTGGGAGCTCACTACTCCCATGGCATAGGGAAGAGGAAAAGGGTAGCTGGATCACTCCTGCCGTATCTATGGAATGGTCTCTTGGGCTAGATTGTGATAGGATGATGTTTTCATTGTAACATCAAATTCACTATGCTGAGTTCAGGATTTGTTGAAATATTTTAGACTAAGCTTTCGGCCTGAATTAGAACCTGAACTTTTTTTGTAAACTCTTCCCCTGTCCACAGGTGCTAGTTAGCCTTTCCTGCATTTTCTACAGTTTATAGACTATAACATGGCTAATCACATTGCTTTTCTTCTGAAAGACCCATTTAAGTGGAAATAAGGACTCCGTTTAGTACTAAGACTTCTAAAGCCAGGAAAAAATATATTTATGTTTATTACATTATTTCTCTTTTGTTCTGTATCTTGATATTAATGTTTGCTGTGTTGTTGTAGCCTTATTGGTCCCAGGATATGAGAGAGACAAACTGGATAATATCTTTTCTTGGACCAGCTTCTCTTAGAATAATCTTTTGATAATCTTTTGAGCTACACAAAGCTCTTCTTTAGGTCTGGGAAAGGTAATCAGAGTGTCATTGTGAAATACAAGGTGTAACAGATTGTTAATCATAGGAGTTAACATATGTTACAAGGAACCATTCAAAATGAAGTGGGTCATTAACATCTCGGCAGTCAGAGGACAAAACAGGGTTAGGTCTTGTAAAGAGACATAAAAACAGTATCTCTATTGAGTCCAAGATTTTTAATGTCTAGCAGAATTATGAATTTAAGCTCACAGACTTGTCTTTTGAAAGTGTTGTACAGGTTTCCTATGAGGATGTGGATTGAGAGGTCAGATATAGAATGATGATTTTGTGAAAAATGTTCACACCTACGTGGCGGGTGTTTTTCTCTTTTATCATTTTTCTGTGGGATTCCATTCGAGAGCATAGTGATTGTCTCGTTTTACCCACATAGGTGTTGTAGGGGCATTTGATGCACTGAATGAGGTACATCCCATGTTGTGATAGGCCTGTGTCAGACCCATGTATCTTGAAAGGCTTGCTGTGGGGGCTACTGATCATCAAAGCAGTGGAGATATGTCTGCAGGTTTTACATCTGTTGTTCTGGCAGGGTCTGGTGCCGCTTTGGGTTGGTGTGTCCTGGTCTGCGGGGAGCTTGCTTCTGATGATGAGCTTGGTGAGGGTGGGTAGTTGTTTGAAGGCTAGAAGAAGTAGTTTGGGGAAGATTTATTTCAGGATGTATGAATTGTAACTGTTTCATGATATCCCACACAGAATCCAGTGTGGGGTGGTCGGTGACAACTAGAGTTTCAGTGGAATTATTTTCCTGTATTGAAGCAGGTTCTCAGGGTATTCCATAATGCAATCTACTTCTTTGGTGCAGTGTACTTGTTTGGTAAAGGAGATTTTAAGAATGTTAAGGTGAGTACTCCAGACTTTCTCCTCAGAGCATATTCTGTGGTATCTTTGTGCTGGCTATAGATAACAGGTTTCTTGGTGTGTCTGGTGTGGTTATTGGATCTGTGGAGATAAGAGGGGTGAGCCATGGTTTCCTGTATATAGTTGTCTGTAGGGGTTCCATTGCTGAGGCTGATTGTGGTGTCCAGGAAGTTGATACTGGTGTGGGAGTGTTCTACAGACAGGTTGATAGATGAGTGGTGGTTGTTGAAGTTGTGGTAGAAATTTATGAGGGAGTTTAGGTTGTCTGTCCAGAAGATGAAAATATCATTGATGTAGCTCTGTATATCATTGGTTTTGTGGTGCATTTTTCTAGAAATTTTTCCTCAAGGTGGCCAATGAAGGGTTTGGCATGTTGGGGAGCTATCCTGGTACCCATGACTGTTCTGATGGTTTGGACAAAGTGTTTGTTGTTGAATGTAAAGTTGTTATGGTGAGGATGAAATGGATGAGTTTGGCAATGTGTTTGGGGTGGATATCTGGGTGTTGTGCATTGTCTCAGACATTTGAGGCAGGCAACTATGCCATCATGGTGAGGGATGTTGATGTATAAGGAGGTGACATCCATGGTGGCAGGGATGGAATACTGAGAAAGGTTATTCATGCTGTGGAGTTTCTTGAAGAAGTCACTTGTGTCCTAGAGGAAATTGACCTGTTGTGTGGTGAATAGTTTGAAGGTGATTTCTATGAGCCCTAATATTCTTTCCATAAGAGTGCAGTGGTCAGATATGATGGATCTGCCTAGGTCCCCTTGTTTATGTATCTTGGGAAGCATGGAGTATGAGGTTATCGAGTTTATCTTGGACCTGTTTGATGATATTCATAAATTCCTGTGTGAATTGTGGTACAGTAACTTATTTGAGTTGTTTATAGTAGGTGGTGTCAGAGAGTTGTTGACATAATCTGGTTGACATAGTCATCACAGTTGAGGACTACAATGTTGGCCCGTTTGTCTGCTGATTTGAGCAGTATCTAGTGACTGGATTTCAGGAACTCTATGGCTGACCTCTTAGCTGTGGAGAGACTGTGGTGGGTTTCATGTTTGTTAAGGATTTCAGAGTTTATTTTTTTCCTGAAGCAATCGATGTTATGATCAAGTGTGTGGTTTTATTCACTACAGTGTGTCTGGTCAGATGATTCTTTTTTATGACTGTCAGTGGGGACATGTTGTCTTTTTTGTTTGTGAAAATTCTTTGAGTCAGAGTCGGCAAAAGAATTCTTCTAGTATGCTGCATGTTAGTATGATATCCGTTTCTCTGGTGGGGCAGAAGTTCAGTCTCTGGAGAGTCCAGATAATGCAGCTCTAATTAGGGATAGTCTTCATAAGTTGAAGGTGTTCTCAAATGGACTCACACAGAAAAATGATAAAAGACAAAAACACCTTGTCACCTGGGAGGAATACTTTTCACAAAATGATCATACAGTGTCTGACCTCTCAGTTCTCATTCCCACAGGAAAACTGTACAACACCTTCAAAAGACAAGCCTGGGATCTTAAAGACTTTGCTAGATACTAAAAATGCTGGACTAAATAGAGATACTAGTTTTATGTCTCTTTACAATAATCTGTAACCCACTAAGGCCAGGTCTATACTAGAAAGTTAGGCCAGGTTAACTATGTTGGTCAGGGGTCCAAAAATTCACTGACAGAAATGGTCCAATAAAATATCTGATCTCACCCACCTTGTCTCTCTCTTGATATTAATGTTCTTTGCTGCTCTATTACTTCTGCGGGAATTCTGTGCCACTGTGCAATGCAGAATTTGCATAGAATTAATGTTCTGTGCAGAGTTTCATCTTTCCCTGCAGAATTGGCACTGCAGAGCTGCTTGCTGCCAATAGGGGCCACTGGACCCAGCAGAGCCCAGCTCTCCAGCTCACAAATACAGGACACTGGAGTGGGGGGAGCGGAGAGCTGGAGGTGTTCCCAGCAGCTGTGGTTCCCAGCATGTCTTAAAGGAAGGAGGCAGTGTGCAGGAAACTCTGTACAAGTCCGGGACCCAGCATCAGGCTGTTTCTCTCTCTGGATCCCGAGGGGTAGGGGTTGCGGGTGTCTGGCACCCTGCAGCTGGACTCTGGGGAGGAGAGGATGTGGGTGTCTGAGTACGGAGGGGCAGAGTTTTCCCCCAAGATGTGCCCAGCTGGCACATGTGACACACGCATACTGAGGCGCCCAACAAAAGCATAACAGAGAAAAAGGAACTGGGTTGTCATATGGTTTCTTTAAGTCACTATTCTTGGGGGAATCTTTTTCATTGTCTGTACTGTTACAGACATACTTGCTGACAGGTATTTTGAAATAAATTACCAAAATAATTGAAACTGGTGTGATTATATTTTGTTATGCTGACAAATAAAATATCAGAACAGCTCTCCAACTCATTAATCTGTGAAATAGGTAGCTCATTTAACTTCCAGAACTGGGAATGAGCTTCCTAAAGTAACTGTGTACCATCTCACAACCTAGTAGGTATTGTCAGTGATAAGTCCATATCTATAAGTGACATAACCTGAGCCATTGAGGCAGATGATTAAGTGGCAAAATCCTCCAGTAATAAACATACTTTTCTCTGTTTTAGGGTGTTTTGGCATCTACTTCCTAAACATAGGGGTAAAACCTACCAAAATTCTGTTTCAGTCCATCCCATCTCCAGCTCCCAAATATACACATCATACCCTGGTTAAAAACCTGATTTTTCACCTGATTTCTGTGTCCTCATCAATGTGACTAAAAAAAAGCTGCTTACTTTTAAATTAAGGGTGCTCACTAGCATTTCCCATTCCAATTCCTTGTTTATCACTGGCATTTTTTAAAAAAATCTCTTTCTGTCACAGCTCCACTGGTTGTAGGGTGCCACTGTCCATTGGCATTTTTACCACTGTGTTAACTATACCAAGGCTGCTCTGAGTAGTGTTAGACATAGATAGGATGGCAAAAATGCCTGTGTCTTCTTTTCATTTCCATTGCCAACACTGGTGGAGCTATACTGGGCAGTACAACATTTTGAAAATGCCATGTTAGACAAGGCCTAACAGCAGTGTATGGTAAGTTTGGAACACTCCTCCCAGTTCTGTCAAGGCCAGAGCCCTGGATGAATGAACATGAACAGAAAATGCAAGTGATAACCCATCAGTTTGTTCCTATAATAAATCTAAGTAACTGCAAAACATTAATTCACTTTTAGTGACCAATTATGCTTGAATAAATTTAAATATTAAAAAACAGGTGTGACTTCTTTTCCATTCCAGTGAAGATCCCACCAACATTTATTTTGCTTTATTTCACCTATTTTTTTATAACCTGATTTAAAAAGGAATCAAAACATTCGCCTTTTCTATAAAGTAAAATATATTGATGAACATTAAAAAGGCTAATTTAGCAAATAAAAAAGCCAATCAAAATGGTTAGATCACTTATAAACAAGATGACAGCGGGGCAAGATTAGCTACATCAGCAAATCAAATTTGCTTTTAACTCTAAGTGCCACCAGAGTCCTAGAAAATCTTACAGAAGGCAGGCTTCTCAAGGCTTTTCAATCTGCTGAGTTTATTGGCTTTCTTTTAGTAAGATGCTTCACTTACTTTATGAGCTCTCTCTCATACACAGACTATGTCCATATTATTTAGGATGCCATGTGGTCACAACAAAAGTCTAGCAGGCAGAAATGTCCTTGGTTCAAATCCCAGCTGAGCCACTGACTCATTGTGTACCCTCAGGCAAGGCACTATTTCCTTGTGCTTCTATCACATGTGTTGGAAAGGTGGGTAAAAAGGAGGAACTAAATGGGAAAAAAAATAGACGCTGATATAATTACATCAGAGATGCTTATAAATTACTCAGATCAGAAAAAAGCCCCAAGCTTTAGCTGGCAGAGGCAAACTCAGGCTTTTGGTCAGTCTTTAAGGCCAAATGGTAAAGTTTTCTTTTTGCTCAGATAAGGAACATGGTTTTTATTACATCTGTAGGGATGACAATCCTAACTTTGATCATAGACTAAACTCAGTCTTTTAGTAATCCCATAAATTTGAACACGAAGCTGGCATTCTTACCATCTCTGGAACATTTAGAGATTGCATCACAGCTTTGCCTGGAGGATGCTGAATTGCTCATCCATGCTTTTGTTATCTAGCTAGCTTATTGTAACTCTCTCTTTAGAGATCTCCAACGAGGATTTTGCACTCATTTGTGCAGTTTTATAAAGCTTTTGGCAAGATTTTAATCCACATTAAAATGTCTTCTCATGCATGAAAATGATGGTATCTACTTCTCATTCCCCTGTACTGAGGACATTAAACTGGCTTCCATTAAAATAATTAACAGATGCTTTGTTTATATTTAAAGCACATGGCCTCTCCTGCAGCTCCTCAGATTTAGTAGCACCCTAGAGCAGGGATTGTCCACCTGAAACCCCCAAACCAGCTGTTTTGTGCCATGTCCACCATGCTACAATCTTTTGTGGCTAATTATTTCTAAATTTGTGTTGATTTTTAATTTCTCGGCATGTTTTCAGTCATTCTGATGGGTGCATATTTTCAGTCTAGAATTTAATATATCTCTATATACCGATATATGGGGGAGGAAGGCAAGGTGGGGTGAAAGTTTGGCTTCTGAGGCATAGATTGATCTAACCTAATTTTTCGGCTCCCACCCACCCGCCCCTGCACTCAGTTCTGCGGAGGGCACTGCTTAAGGATGGTGGGAAGCCAGCTTCACAGTGACTGGCTATAGCCCAGGTCCCCACTCCTTCCTGCTGCTCAGAGTGCTCAGCTAGCTCCACACCACCTGTAAGCAATGCCTTTCCCAAAACACCTCCTTTTGGTGAATACAAAATATAAAGCAAATATAAAGCAAAATTAAATTCTCCGTTCGCACAAAGTTACTGATGGTACCACCCAAGGCAAATGCACAGTGTACTTTGAGCAGCCTTAACGAAGAAACATACTGAGGGAAAAATAGGTATGCTTCTCAGACTTAAATTTTTAAAAATTTCTCATTCGGCTTTCCAATAAGCACAGACAAACAAGTAGAAAAAGAATGAAAATGGATCATCTGCATTTACAACACAGAATATAGTAAATCTTCATGATAACACAGTATGGCATGCTTAAAGCAGCTTACAAAAAGTGCTGGAGTTTGTTACTATTACTCAGCAATGGAACATCACAAGTAGCAACAAAGCTGTGCAAACAATATAATGTAATCAAATCTCACCTCTTACTTTGTTGAAAATTTGTCTATGGCTAGACTCCTATTTTCTTAAATGTATTCATTGTTTGAAATTATCTGCTGAATAGTTCTTGGTATGTATCTCATTCATAAACAGCTTGTTGAGAGCATGTGACATTTTACATTCTGAATGCAAGCTATTCTGTTTGGTCATATGACAGATTTCTGCTCCCTGGTTCAGTGATCAAGACTCTTTCAATCAGGAGTGAACACTTGCAATTAGAAATTAAAAATTCACTGTCTGAAAAGAATGTGTGATATGTGCTTTTTCTAAAAATATTCTGTCAGTGAACACATTGGCTAGAACAATGGTTCCCAACTTTTCCAGATTACTGTACCCCTTTCAGGAGTCTGAAGCCCGAGCCCTGCCACCTGGGGCTAAAGCATGTAACTTAGCTTTGTGGGGCCTTGTGTGGTGTGATGTCCCAGGCAATTGCTCTGCTTGCCAACCCCAATGCCAGCCCTGCAATTGCAACCTCCCTAAACCTGTCCTGCACTCCCCAAGGTGGTCATGACCCCCAGTTGAAAAACACTGATTTAGATGAATTGACATACCCCCGGAAGACCTCTGTGTACCCGCAGGGTTACGGGTACCTCCAGTAGTACGCGTACCCCTGGCTGAGAACCACTGGGCTAGAATATATCTGGAATATTCAAATAGAGCGTCTAGAACAGAGTCAAATTGATTTAAAAATTCAACTTAATATTTTCAGATTTCCTCTTCTCACCTAGTTTCACCCAGCTACTTAGTTAAATTAGCTTGCTTAAAACTTAAATATCTTTATAATGTCCTCACGCTAGCAAATGGCCCACCTCAGGGGTCTCTGTTTTGTTTGGTCACACGTGTCACTCCCTGAAATATATGGTATCAGAGCCACAGGAAATGCTTTCAGCTTGATATAAACTTCCTTCATAGTGGCATTACACCATTCAAACATGGACGGTGCCTATAAAATCTTACAGTAAAGTCCATGCTCCTGCCGATAAGAACTTTGTTTGATTTCCCAGAATAAAATATGTTCTAAACTACTATTTGAAAGCTTCCCAATCCTGAATTTGCACTTATGGGGTGTGGAGCCCTAAAAGGAGATGAAAATAGCCTTTAGAAAGAGCTTAGAGGCTTAGCTCTTCTGAACACATTTATTATTATTATTTAAATCACTGTAGCATCTAGGAGCTCTAGTAATGGACTAGGACCCACTGTGCCAGGTGCTGTCCAAACATAGAACAAAAAGATGGTCCCTGCCCGAAGGTGCTTACAATCTAAGTATAAGACAAGACACAACAGATGGATACAGACACACAGGGGCATACAAAGACACAGTGTTGGTCAGCAGGACAGGCTGTGTACTCAGCACGCTAATAACCTAACCATTGTCAAGTTTTTTGTAGTCATTCTGGAAAAGGAGAGTTTTATGGAGGATTCTTAAGGAGGATAATGTGTTAGTTTTGCAGATTTTACAAAGAGCTCATCCCAAGCATGAGGAAGCATGGGAAAAAGCACAAAGGCATGTGTTTGAAAATTTAACAAGTGGGCAATGGAGACTGGCATCATTGGCTAATTGGTGTCAGAAGCTGACATCTCGATAATGAATGAGAGATAACAGGTAGGGATGAGAATAGGCTGTCAAGGGGCCCTGGATGTGAAGACAAGTAGCTTGTGTTTGATATGATAGAGATGATGGAGCCAGTGCACTGATGCAAAGAGATGGGTGACATGGTCAAAGGAATGGGCTAGGGAAATTATCTTTGCAGGAGCATTCTCATGGATAAGAGTGGGCCAAGATTGCATTTGAGAAGGCCAAAGAAAAGAATGTTTCAGTAATCAAGACACAAGATGATGACAGCCTGGATGAGCGTGTTATTTGTGTAAATGGAAAGGAAAGATCATATCTTGAAGATGTTACGCAGAAAGAATTGCAAGATTTAGACATACTTGGATGTGAGCACCTAGAGAGAAGTGTGAGTCAAAGATGATAGCAAGGTTGCAGGTTGGTGATGTTGTCCACAGTGATCAAGAAAGAAGATGTGGGGAGGGCTTGAGTAGAAGGGAAGATTTAGAGCTCTGTTTTAGCCATGCCGAACTTGAGCTGACAGCTAGACATCCACGAGGAGATGTTAGAGAAACAAGCCAAGATTTTAGTTTGGACAGAAGGCAACAGGCAAGAGGGACGTCTGTGAACTGTCAGCATAGAGATGGCAGTTGAATGTGTGTTTATGGATGAGATTACCCAGAGATAAAGTGTAGAGAGAGAAGAAAAGGGGGCCATGGGCTGAGTCGTGTGGATCCCCCACAGAAAGTTGGAGTGGGGATGAGGAGAATACTCAGAAGGACTGAAGGAATGATTAGAGAGATTGGAGAAGCAGGAGAGCACAGAGTCATGGAAGCCAGAGGAGGAAAAGATTTCAAGAAGATGAGCATGGTTGACACTGTTGAAGATGGCTGACAGGTTAAAAGAGGATGAGGATGGAGTACTGGTTCTGAGATTTGTTTAGGAAGCTCTTTTGAGACTTTGGCAAAAGCGGTTTCACTGTAGTGCACTGAGTGGAAGCCAGATTTGGGAGGGTCTAGGATGGAATTGGAGGAAAAGGAACTCAAGACAGCAATTGTAAACAGCATATTCAATGATTTTAGAGATTAAAGGGAGATGGGATGGTATTTGGAAAAGCAAGTGGGGTCAAGGGTGCATTTTTTTAATGGGACAGACAAAAGCATGCTTGTACAGTATTGTGAAAAGAAAGGGATAAAGGAAAGTGAGAGATTGGGAAGAGTGAGGCAAGGGTTGAGTGTGGACCTGAGGGAGAACAGGAGATGGCATGGAGTCACTACGAGAAGTGATGGGGTTAGAGGAGGGGATCAGACAAGATACTTCTGTGTCTATGGCAGGGGAGGAGGTGAGTTGTAGACTGTGTAATCGGGTTGCCTAGGTGGTGCTTCCTTGTGATCCATCAGAGCATGACTCACTCAGCCACCGGTTCCCCGATGGTTGGATGGCACCCCTCCTTGATGCAGTGCCATGGTGCCTTAGCCTTCCAACTATGGCACATTGGAGAGTCCCACACCATCCAGCCAGGGTATTAGACTTCAAAATAAAAGGAAAACAGTAAACTCAAAAGTTGGGTCATCTGAGGGTTCATTGGCAGGGTCCCACTCTTCTACCTGGGGTTCATCTCTGTTGAGCTAGTCCTTTTTGTCAGTCTTTCTGGGCGCATTTGTCCCATTCATCAGCCAGCTTGTTCAGGCAGCAAGTGGTCTCAGATTCTTGGCTGAAATCAGGCTTCCCTTGTCGAGGGAGAAGAAGAGTTCTGCTCTCCTTCCTGGTCATCCCCTAAGTAAGGTTGGCTTCTTCCTTTTAAGTCCCCTCTCCACTCCTGACAATAATAGCAGGTCTACCAGGGTGGGCTAATTGTGTCCACAGACCCTCGTTAACACCTTCCATGCCAGTGTGGGGCCTGTCTATCCTAGCACAGAAGGGAAGGGAAAGAAAGCTGAGGGGAGGTCATGTCGTATTTTATCAATTTTCTCTTGGAAAATATTGGTGAGATCCTGTGCAGAGAGAAGTGGAGGCAGGAAGAGGGGAAGGTTTCAGAAATGACTCAAAAGTGGTGAAAAGGAAACTGGGATTGCAGACATGGCATTCAATTAGGTTGGAGAAGAAGTCATTCATTCTAAAGGAAGAATGAGAAATTTCTTTTATGAGTTAATGCTAAAAGTAGATAAAATAATGAATGGTATGGAGAAGGTAGATTGGGAACTTCAATTCTCCCTGTCTCATAACATAAGAACAAGGGCCATTCAATGCAGTTAAAAGGTGGAAAATTCAAAACCAATAAAAGAAAATATTTTTTCACACAATGTATAGTTTGAGACTGGGGATTCATTGCCATGGAAAGTCATTAAGGTCAAAAACTCAGCTAGATTCAAAAAGGACTTGGACATTTATAAGGCTATCAGGAATATATAAAGTTGCTATAATTAATGTTAATGATTTTGGAAGGGATATTGAAATTCATTCTTCGGGGTTTAAGACAATCTATAACTACTAGAAAGTAGAATTGGGCATAATTTGGGAAGCAAATTATCCCACATTTGCCTACTGCATGGTTCAAACAACTTCCTCCAAATCATCTGCTTCTGGCCACTGTCAGAGATATGATGCTAGACTAGACTGACCTCTGATTTGATTCAGTAGGGCAATTCCTATGAGTTTTCTATGCAGTGGCCCATGAGTGCAGCCATGTGGAACCACGTTCTGTGTTGCTTAGTTTAGTTATGCTAAGCATCATGGACACAATGGACCAGATTCTGTCTGGCCAC
Organism: Caretta caretta; assembly: GCF_965140235.1. Classification (NCBI taxonomy): domain Eukaryota; kingdom Metazoa; phylum Chordata; order Testudines; family Cheloniidae; genus Caretta; species Caretta caretta. The sequence goes on from NC_134211.1 coordinate 75,242,536, forward strand.
TCAGGGCAGAATTTGACTCAGTATGTTCAGTTAGGTGCTGACTTTCACTCACAGTTGGTTATTAGGTGGTCTATTGGAATGCATCAGTATTAGCTTTTGGACTGCTGGTCATTCTGCTCCATAATCACATAACAGTAAGTTAACCTGAGCTTCTGGATTAAAAAAAGGTGAAAGAATGGGAAAAAAATAGGGAAATTCAACAACAGCTCATACTGAATAGCTGGTGCAAGGCTTCTTGGGCCTCATCCTGTGAGGTGCTGAATCATCCTGGAATGTATTAAGTGGCCTCAACTCCTGCTGAAGTAATTGAGCTATAGAAGGCCTCATAGTGATGGAAGCAGCTGCAGGCCAGAAGGCAGGACCCACCTTCATTGTGTCGTTGCCCCTCTGAAGTCATTGGCTCATTTCACGCACACAAACAGCTGCACCACCATCTCAGGACCAAGACTCCATGGAGCTGTGGGCCCCATTACCTCCCTTCAGTCTCAACTGGATCTACACCCTATAAACTGTTGGACAGTTACAATAGCACCTCCCTCACAGGAGCACCATGGCACCACTTTCAGACACCTTATATTCTGGCATAGTTGACATGTGGATGTATTTGTAGCAAGAATAATAACTAGATCAACCACAGTGCAACAGCAAGATGTTTTAAAACTTAAATATGGAGTGATGAAGAGGGAATATTCCCAGATTTAAATACTAGCTTTTCTTAAAAGGCCATTGTGACAGGTTGACATCCCACTCCTGTCTTCTGGTCTGTTTATGTGGACTCAGAGATCTTCAATTGTGAAACATCCCAGTGAGTGTATTTACATTTGCTCTTCCCACCACTTTACTGATCCATACACCATAATTATTTACAATTTAAGTTTCTCCTCCGTTCTCTGTGAAGGAAAGGAGAGGGAAGAGATCTCTCTACTTAGAGGTTGGCTCCGGCTCCGCACTTCCTTCCTGTGCCTCTCTCCCTGCCCCAGCACTTCCTTCTCGTGCCTTTTATCTCCTGTATTAATGGGTCAATATGCTTGTTAGTTCTCCCCCAGCCCATTCTCATTTCCTAATTAGGTTCTGTCAGGTCCACCCACGGGGAATTAATTGGTGTTTAAGTGACCAGAGTGCTGGCTCAGCTGTTGGTTTTCAGCACTCTGTCACAGCCATGAATATCTGGATCAATCTGAAAACAAATATTTTATATACCAAAGTAATCCAGACATGCTAAGCAGCAGTTCTGCAGAAAAGGACCTGGGGATTACAGTGGACAAGAAACTGGATATGAGTCAGCAGTGTGCTCTTGTTGCCAAGAAGGCCAACGGCATATTGGGCTGTATTAGTAGGAGCAGCAGCCTGAGGGAAGTGATTATTCCCCTCTATTCAGCACTTGTGAGGCCACACCTGAAGTATTGCATACAGTTTTTGTCCCCCCTCTACAGAAGGGATGTGAACAAATTGGAGAGAGTCCAGTGAGGGCAATGAAAATGATTAGGGGGCAGGGGCACATGACTTATGAGGAGAGGCTGAGGGAACTGGGGTTATTTAGTCTGCAGAAGAGAAGAGTGAGGGGGGATTTGATAGCTGCCTTCAACTACCTGAAGGGGGGTTCCAAAGAGGATGGAGCTAGGGTGTTCTCAGTGGTGGCAGATGACAGAACAAGAAGCACTGGGGGAGGTGGTCTCAAGTTGCAGTGGGGGAGGTCTAGGTTGGATATTAGGAAACACTATTTCACTAGGAGGGTGGTGAAGCACTGGAATAAGTTACCTAGGGTGGTGGTGGAATCTCCATCCTTAGAGGTTTTTAAGGGCCGGCTTGACAAAGCCCTGGCTGGGATGAATTAGTTGGTGTTGGTCCTGCTTTGAGCCAAATATTTGAACCCTAATATTCTATGATTCTATAATACGTTTAGAGATAAATTACAATAGAATCTGTACAGTTGATTTTAGAAAGTGCAGAACAGGTGCTCAACAGATAAGATCAAATATACATAAAATATTTGTTTAAAGTTCTTACCATAAATGTCTCCTCTCCCATGTTCAGACATTATGACTGTCTGCCTTTTTTGAAGGCAGATGGACACAAAATTGGAGGAAGAAGGCGTAGAATTTATGGACCTGTCAATAAAGAAAAGCTCAAAATATATTTGAGCTTAACTCTAAGCCAATAACTACATGTGTGCACCTGTTAATCTGCACTTTTTTACTCAACAGGAACAGAGCAACATTCTTGAAAATCTACCATATTTGAACTTAACTGAATGTGCTTGTGATTTATGTACTACTGTTAGACCCATAACAATTACTGCTGCTTTAATAAGCTCCAAACTAACTTCTGATCCATCCGATGAAGTGAGCTGTAGCTCATGAAAGCTTATGCTCAAATAAATTGGTTAGTCTCTAAGGTGCCACAAGTACTCCTTTTCTTTTTGTGAATACAGACTAACACGGCTGCTACTCTGAATTCTGAAAAAAGGTTTTTTTAAAATGGTATCATTTTAAGCAGTTAAGTTGGACTGATGCCTTTTGGCTTTTTGTGGTCAAAATCTCTCATGCAAACCACGATATTTATTGCTTAAAAAGCATCTATACCACATTCATTAACATGTATTTGAGTGTGGTAGGTGCTTTACAGATAAGTTAAAACAAGTTCCCTGCTCCCAAAGACTTTCAAAGTGAAACATTGGGACCATTACTACCATAAAACCTCAGAATTATGAACTGACCAGTCAACAACACACTTCATTTGGAACAGAAAGTACACAATCAGGTAGCAGCATAGGAAACGCCTCCCCCCCTCCCCAAAAGAAAAAACCCAAATACAGTACAGCACTGTGTTCAACATAAACTACTAAAAAAAAAAAAAGGAAAGTAGCATTTTTTCTACATAGTAGAGTTTCAAAGCTGTATTAAGTCAATGCTCAATTGTAAACTTCTGAAAGAACATTCATAATGTTTTGTTCAGAGTTACAAACATCCTTCATTCCTAAAGTGTTCATAATGCTAAGGTTCTACTGTATTTCTAATCCATCTGTAGAACTGTATTTAATAGGAATGGGCGTTCCATATACAGACTGAGGATATTGCATGGCCATGATTATGTAGGTGGTAGGTCCAAATTATTTCTTAAAATTTACATCAACTTAATCAGTAAATTAACAAAAACATTTCCAGGTGCATGAACACATCCTCATATAAATCGTATTGAGGTACTAAGGACAAATATACTCCCTATTCCCTTACTGACAGAATTACATTTCATCATATAATACAATCATGATGAAGTGTGTGTATAATCATGATGAAGCTTAGACTAGTTTCTAAAGAGATTATTAAAGGGTGGGAGGTGGCGGGATGTATCTGGCTTTCTAAGTGAATGGCTTGTCTATTTATCAGTTCCAAAGATAGATTCCATCCAGCCCAAATTCATGTTCCAAGGAGGTTTGTGTACACGGGGTGGGGGGATTTAGAAGGACATTTCTGCAGAACAGCCTCCCCCACACCCCAGAACATCAGGTGTTAGTCTGTTTTTTGTCTCTAAGTGAAGCAATGTTGATGAGATACAGGGAGAGGTCAAAGATTATAAAAGAGCTGTGGGAGTCAGTGCATCTGTTTCCAGGTCAACAGAGGCTCCTCTCCAGAGGCAGGCCCTATCGGTTTTTGTCTTAATCCTGTCATGAAAATTGTTGCCTGGTTACATGGCTTTATCATCATCTGATACAGTTTTTGTTGCCTGATACACTGGTTCTTTGAATCAACAAGCCTGGTTCCCGCAATCTTTTTTCACAAAAATACAACCCCCAAACCTCACATCACCATTACTGGGAACTACCAGGCACTACGAACACAAATGTAAGGTGCTATACATAGGAAGAAAAACCAAATGCATACAGAATGGGGGATAACTGGTTTTGAAGTACGGCTGAAAAGGATCTGGGAGTTGTGGTGGAGCACAACCTCAACATGAGTCAGTAATGCGATGATGTTGCAAAAAAAATTAAAAATTCAATTTTAGCTTGCATTAACAGAGTCATAGCTTGCAAGTCATGGGAGGTAATAGTACCACTCTACTAGGCACTGGTTAGGCCTCAGCTGAAGTACTGTATCCAATTTTGGTCACCAATGTAGAGAAAGGATGTGGAGAATCTGGAAAGGATCCATAGGCAAGCGTCAAAGATGATCAAAGGAATGGAACGCAAGCCAGATGAGCAAAGAATGAAGGAACTGGGTATGTTCAGTTTGTAAAAGGGGATATTAAGGGGGGATATGATAGCAGTCTTCAGATACTTGAAAGACTGCCATAAAAAAGATGGAGAAAAGTTGTTCTCTCTTGCCACATAGGGCAGGACAAGACATAATGAGTTCAAACTACAGCATAGCCGATTTAGAGTAAATCTCAGGAAAAGCTTCCTAACTGTAAGAACAGTATGAAAATGGAACAGACTGCCTAGGGCGGTTGTGGAAACTCCTTCACTGGAGGTTTTCAAAAGGAGGCTGGACAGCCATCTGCCTTGGATGGTTTAGATACAACAAATCCTGCATCCTGGCATTGGGTTAGTCGAGATGATCCTTGTGGTCCTTTCTAATCCTATGATTTTATGATTGTGGGATGCCTTAAAATTAAGCTTTGTTCTGTATTTTTCATAATGTTGTTCTTTATTCCCTTGAAGTGTAGGTCATCACCCCACTTTTCAGGAAGATTAAAACTTCAAAAGACTTGAGTTTCCTAGAAGAAGTACAGACTGGAGGCCCACTCTGTACAGCTGTGAGGCAAACCTGCAGCTAGACCAGGGCTGCTCACTTGACTACAGTGACTCACTTCTCCCGTGGAGCCTGCAGTGACTCATCTCTCAGGTACGCTGCAGTAGTCTATCCCTGGGCAGCATCTAGGTAATATGACCCGTAGGCATACGTATTTCACCCTGACCGCCAGAGTCACAAGTTTGTTTTTAAAAAGAAAAGGAGTACTTGTGGCACCTTAGAGACTAACAAATTTATTTGAGCATAAGCTTTCATGAGCTACAGCTCACTTCATCGGATGCATTCAGTGGAAAATACAGTGGGGAGATTTATACACATAGAGAACATGAAACAATGGGTGTTACCATACACACAGTAACCAGAGTGATCACTTAAGGTGAGCTATTACCAGCAGGAGAGCTGGGGGTGGGGGAACCTTTTGTAGTGATAATCAAGGTGGGCCATTTCCAGCAGTTGACAAGAACATCTGAGGAACAGTGGGGGGTGCGGTTAGGGGAATAAACATGGGGAAATAGTTTTACTTTGTGTAATGACCCATCCACTCCCAGTCTCTATTCAAGCCTAAGTTAATTGTATCCACTTTGCAAATTAATTCCAATTCAGCAGTCTCTCGGAGTCTGTTTTTGAAGTTTTTTTGTTGAAGTATTGCCACTTTTAGGTCTGTAATCGAGTGACCAGAGAGATGAAGTGTTCTCCAACTGGTTTTTGAATGTTATAATTCTTGACGTCTGATTTGTGTCCATTTATTCTTTTATGTAGAGACTGTCCAGTTTGACCAATGTACATGGCAGAGGGGCATTGCTGGCACATGATGGCATATATCACATTGGTAGATGTGCAGGTGAACGAGCCTCTGATAGTGTGGCTGATGTGATTAGGCCCTATGATGGTGTCCCCTGAATAGATATGTGGACACAGTTGGCAACGGGCTTTGTTGCAAGGATAGGTTCCTGGGTTAGTGGTTCTGTTGTGTGGTGTGTGGTTTCTGGTGAGTATTTGCTTCAGGTTGGACCCAGATCTCCAGACTCCTATTTCTGTGTTTTAACTCCAAGACTGTCCTTTTCTCAAGAAACTTCTAGCCCACTTTTGAAGATCACAGAGGTTTGGATATTTTATAGAAGATTAAATAAACCTTGAAGCAATCAATTTATCTGAATGTAGCTGAGAAAACTTAGGAAAAGAAAGACATATTTCTTGACTTCTACATAGTAAAGTTAATTCAGAAATCAACCACAATAGAATATTGTTATTGATAGAATTTGTAGCACAACATAACCATAAAGTAGACTAGTATGATGTATAGACTACAGAACCAAAACAGGCAGGAATGGTGTATCTTCCGTGCATTGGAAGAGAAATGTCAAGTCACAGGAGAAGTCTGTGATAGAAACAAGGATTGGACCCAGATCTCCAGACTTCTATTTCTGTGTTTTAACTCCAAGACTGTCCTTTTCTCAAGAAACTTCTAGCCCACTTTTGAAGATCACAGAGGTTTGGATATTGGGGGGCTGTCTGTAAGCAAGGACTGGCCTGTCTCCCAAGATCTGTGAGAGCGATGGGTCGTCCTTCAGGATAGGTTGTAGATCCTTGACGATGCGTTGGAGAGGTTTTAGTTGGGGGCTGAAGATGATGGCTAGTGGCGTTCTGTTATTTTCTTTGTTGGGTCTGTCCTGTAGTAGGTGACTTCTGGGTATTCTTCTGGCTCCGTCAATCTGTTTCTTCACTTCAGCAGGTGGGTACTGTAGTTGTAAGAATGCTTGATAGAGATCTTGTAGGTGCTTGTCTCTGTCTGAGGGGTTGGAGCAAATGCGGTTGTATCGTAGAGCTTGGCTGTAGACAATGGATCATGTGGTGTGGTTTGTTTTTGCAACAGTAGTACTCAGCTAGGAATCCTTCTGCTGCCTTGCGGTGTTACAGCCTCACGAGACTTCCTGCCAGCTCTTGATCTTGTTCCTGTTCCTACCCCAGCCTTGTTCCAGCCTGCTTCAGCCTTGTCCACACCATATGTTGATATTGCTCCAGCCCTGTTCCTGACCCGCTTGAGCCCTGCAACTGCCTCCTGACCTAAACACCTTTGCACTGACTCCAACCTGGCTTCGACCTTTAACCTGCACACGGACTCTGACTACCATCCTAATTTGGCTCATCTACAGACTCTGACCCCAGTTCTGACCCATGACCTGTCACTGGATGCTGGTTTCAGCACTGCCCTTGAGCCAGTCCTGACTCTATATCCGGCTTCAATTCATGTCCACCACTAGACTATAATATAAAATAGATTTCTCCCTGAAATTAATCGGTTTTCCTGGTAGAATATAAGAACAGTCAAACATGCAGCAATTTACTGTACAAGCTACATTATGGACCCACATATGGAAAGTCTTTATACTTTTTTCTTTGATCATAATCCAACTTCAGTCACACAGCAAACATGACTCAATATGCAGAAAAAGCTTTGAATACTTCTTATAACATACAACAGATTATACAACCAGCTTTACCTCAAATGGTTTAGAAGTTGCCTAGCTACGGGACTGAAATGGCTGAGGAACTCCCTCCTAAAGTGACAGCAAATGAATCTGCCGAACGGAAAAGGGCAGAGGCTTCAGGCTCCATCTAGTGACCAAATTATACCATTGCTTTCACAAACAATCCCAATAGGGTGCAAAGCATGGAAAGAATATGAAGCAATGCAAAAATTTTAAAAGATCTTTGCTTGAGACTAAGAGTATAAAAAAACAACGCAAGATTACATCACAACACAATCAAACAGGATAAAACAGGGATTAAATTAGGATCTCACAGGAGAGCAGTAAAGTTACAAGGATAATCAGTTAGGTGGCCTGGCTGCTATGAGATTCAGCATGATTAATGGCTGGAAGCAGAACACTGGTCATTTCTGCCATGTTTTACCATCAGGAGAATATCCTGCACTTTACAGTGTAGAGGTGTGTGATTTTTTTGTTTTTTTGGCCTAATAGTTTAGTCACCAAAAAATGCAGTTTTGGGTTGACTAAAACTATTCATTAATTCAGGTTGAATTCAGCAAATAGTTTTGGCTGGAAAAAAAATTTTTTTTGTTTAAAAAATCAAAATGTTTAGTTCTGACATTTTTGAAATATGACATTTCAACTTTTAGTTTTGTAAAGGTATTTTGTTTTGAAATGAAGCTAGATTTATTAAAGGTGAATGAGTAAAAAACACCCCAAAACTAAATGAAACTACACAAACAAAATACTTTCAGGTTAAAAAAACAAACAAACATTTTTTTCAGCCACAAATGAATTTTTTTACATTTTTTTTGTTTCAGTGAGAATTCCCCTCCCCCACACACCAAATTTCAATTTTCGCCCGATCAAAAAAATTCCCCACCTGCGATTATTCGCTTAGCTCTGTTACAACACGAGTAGCTCAATGTGGGAACAGTAAAACTTTAATATTGACTACAGTAGTGAGTTTGGCATTGTTCAGCAAGAAATGAAGAAGATATTCAGACTCTTCATGCGAGATGTTCATTGGCTGTACAATTGTGTTATATTCCATAAGCATACAAATCTTTATTACATCATGGCAGGAAAAAAAACCAAAAAACCTAGGTTTCCAAATGCCTGTCAGGCTTACAGCCCATGAAAACTGGTATGGTGAACACCATTTCTCCAACCAGAAGCCACTGCAAGCTTTAGGGAGTATGGTTTCTTTGTTGTTTGTGCTTGACATTTCTCTTCCAGTGCACGGAAGATACACCATTCCTGCCTGTTTTGGTTCTGTAGTCTATACATCATACTAGTCTACTTTATGGTTATGTTGTGCTACAAATTCTATCAATAACAATATTCTATTGTGGTTGATTTCTGAATTAACTTTACTATGTAGAAGTCAAGAAATATGTCTTTCTTTTCCTAAGTTTTCTCAGCTACATTCAGATAAATTGATTGCTTCAAGGTTTATTTAATCTTCTATAAAATATCCAAACCTCTGTGATCTTCAAAAGTGGGCTAGAAGTTTCTTGAGAAAAGGACAGTCTTGGAGTTAAAACACAGAAATAGGAGTCTGGAGATCTGGGTCCAATCCTTGTTTCTATCACAGACTTCTCCTGTGACTTTGTACTGTATAATAAGGATAATAATGTTTCCCTATCTCAAAGGGAGTTGCAAGACTTAATTCATTAATTTTTTATCCACTGCTTTGAGATGGAGGCACTATGGGACGTGAAACAGATTATTTGTGGTAGTTCCCATTCTAGTCTTGAGTAGACTCAGAAAACGGAGAGCTGTGCAAAAATGAAATAATTAAGTTTGACTTTTTCAGACATTGTTAAAGATCCGTTTCAGGTTGAGTTTGGTGTCCCAGCAGAAGTCAACAGCAATAGTTGTCAATAACCTTAAATTTGAGAGCTCCAGATGCTTTTGAACTAATTGTGTTGGGAAATCATATAATCTTAAAGAAATGCAGAGACAATTTCTCATACATGCTAAATCTCGAAGCAACTTTTCATTTGAATGTTAGAGAGCCAAGGTGGGTGTCGTAATATCTTTTATTAAACCAATCTCTGTTGGTGAGAGAGACAAGCTTTCAAGATTACACAGAGCTCTTCTGCTCCGTGTAAGCTTGAAAGGTTGGCTCTCTCACCATCCAGCAGAACTTGGTTTAATAAAAGAAATTACCTCACCCACCTTGTTTCTCTAATATCTTTGGACCAGCACAGTCACAACACCACTGCATACATTTTGAATGTTGTCACAGTACTGTACCTTGATTAAGGGAAAAGCTGTATAAGCAACATGCTTAAGTGACAACATGAGCGATGGAAAGGAAATACTTATTGGAATAGAGTTTACTATTAAATTCTGCTAAAGTTTCTCAATTTGTGGTGTTTTAATTCTATTTCGGATGGCGCCTACTAGTGAAATCTGGCACTGAGCTACTGTACTTATGCTGTTAGTCAGGGAAAGGACTGCAACATAAAAGGAGGCAACTTAATTGAAAACTGATCTGTTACCATTTTGGAGTAATATGTAATGCAAGTTTCAGTAACAGACTAATAATGATATGTTAACTTGAATTGTGTTGTAGGGGTTCTGCTATTGGGGCAATATATACTAGGGTTTGTTTATATTAAAGATGTTTGCAGTGGCCTAGCTACATTCAGGGCAGCCAGCTCTACACTAGCAAAGGTTTGCCAGTATAGCTATACCAGTGTAACTATATCAGCAAAACCTCCTACCGTTTATACCGGCAAAAAAGTTGCTTTTGGCAGTATAGCTTATATTGATTTGGCAAGTGAAATAAACTATAATGGCAAAAGCCCTTTTATGCTGGTATAGTTGTGCATCTATACTAGGAATTTGACAAGTATAGAAATATTGGGGAAAAAATATCATATCCCTAACCAACACGGCTATAATGGCAATCATTTTTAGTATAGATCTGGCCTTATATAAATCTCCACTGCAGATGTGCTACACTAGTATAAAGTGGAGCTTGCATACATGTGACTTATCCTGGTTTGAATACTGAAATTTGCACCCTTACATTTTAGAGTTCACACCTCATTGAAAAAAATGGAAGCTATTGTTTCAGGGTCCCTATGGAATCAAGTAGACATCTCTGCACTGGTTGCAGTCTGTTTCTGTTTCAAAGGGGTTTTCTTTGCAGTTGGAAGAGATAAAAACTTAATTAAAAAAAAAGATAGCTTGGAATCTGGAGCATAATTCTGTGGCTACAGAATCGCAAAGCACATGGGGCCCTGACTTTCACTTACACGTTATAACTTCTCAATAATTGCTTTACCTACTGCAGTCCTCTCCCTTATGCTCCCCTGGGGTAGAAGTTACATCATTTTAGGGCTTGGCTACATGAGGCCACGCATTTGATTCAGTTTACTTTAATTATGAATGAGAGGGTCAGATAGGGGTTTAATGCAGTTTAACTAAATAACTTAAAATTTACAACTTTAGTTAGTTCAGATTAATTTACTTGAGTGTCGCTGTGGAGACAAGCCCCAAGACTATTACACAATCTCACCTGCTGAAAGTCAGGTATGTGCTTAAGTGTTTTGCTGGATGAGAAGTACAAACAGCAGGCCACATTCAGAAGTGATGTTTAAGGGAGTGTGTGTTTAACTTCCACATTGGCAAATGGGCGTGGGATGCGGTATACCAGACCCTCTGAGGCGTCCTGTTGGAGGCCTCGTGGCCCTGCCACACCCCACCCCCAAAAAAGGGCAGTGGAGCGCTGCCTAGAGTGGCTATGTGGGACACAGCCCATCAGGGCCCAGTAGCCTAGTACAAGAAGAGCTGTAGGGCCAGAGGGAGTTCAGTTCTCTGCTGGAGCTGTAGGAGTGTGGCTAGCGTGTGGCTGGCTCACAGAGCTATAGAAGGCAAGGCAGTGCTGCCAGAAGCTGGGGAGAGTGAGATGGAGCCCTGAGCTGGTTTGTGGGACTCCATTATGACAAGGCCCTGAGATAGGGGTGAAGACAGTGTAGGGCCATGAGGAAGTGGTCCAAGGAATTAGGCAGGGGGAATGAAAGTATAGTCGCCCAGCTGGAGAGCTGTAGCCAGGAAGCCCCAACAGGGTGAAGCCATTGTCTCCAGGGAGGGAGCCCTAAGGCTCTGCTCTACCCCAGAAGAGGGACAATCAGAGAGAGAGAGAGAGAGAGAGAGAGAGTGTGTGCAGGAATGTGCACTTGGCCAAGGGGGCACTCACTCACCATCACCCTATAAGTGTACCCCGTTATAGGGTGAGTCCCATAAATGCAGGTCAGTAAGTCTAAGAGTACCAAATAAATGTAAGGGAGCGTAGACGGAATCTGTGTTGGTAAGACTTACACATTGAGGGTGCCAGAAGAAAGTGTAAGACTAATTTTAGGTTTCAGAGTAGCAGCCATGTTAGTCTGTATCTGCAAAAAGAAAAGGAGTACTTGTGGCACCTTAGAGACTAACAAATTTATTTGAGCATAAGCTTTCATGAGCTATAGCTCACTTGAAAGCTTATGCTCAAATAAATTTGTTAGTCTCTAAGGTGCCACAAGTACTCCTTTTCTTTTTTTAGACTAATTTTAGACTCATCTCTGACTTTGGTCCGCTGCCTCTGAGTCCTGTCTATTTTACTAAGAACCAATCTGGTATTGATAAAGTTAGACCATTTTGCAACATCACTTACTGTGCAAAGTAGAGGATGCTACAGCAGCTTTACAGCAATCAAAGATCCCACTACACAGGGGTTATCATTCCCTTGCCTGTTAAGTTGTCTCTATGGCAGCTTGGTGTCAATGGTGCAGTGCAAATCTGTTGTAACACTGCTAGAGATTTGGCTCAATGACTTTGTTCAGATGTATTTGCTTGTAATTGCTGCATGAAATGGGCATGCAAAGTAGATTAATTCATTTTACAAACACTGTTTTCAGTTGCTGTAAAGGAATCTGTACATCAGAGTAAATTGACAACAAAAATGTCAACCTTTTTTATTGAGGCAAGGTGGGTGAGGTAATACCTTTTATTGGACCAACTTCTGTTGGTGAGAGAGACAAGCTTTCAAGCTACAGAGCTCTTCCTCAGGTCTGGAAAAGGTACTCAGAGTGTCTCAGCTACATACAAGGTCAAAAAGAAAGTTTAATATAAGTAGTTAGCACTTATTGTATGGGATCATTCAAGGTGAAGTAACCCGTTAACACCCCGGTAGTCATCGCACAAAAAGAAGGGGGTGGGGGCAGTGAGTAACAGATTGTTGTAATTAGCCATAAATCCACTGTCTTTATTTAGACCATGATTTTTAGTGTCTAGCAAAGTTATCAATTAAGCTCCCAGGCTCGTCTCTTGTACAGATTTCCTTTGAGGATGAGGACTGATAGGTCAGATATAGAGTGATTGCTTTGTGAAAAGTTTTCCCCCACAGGTGATGTGTTTTCTTTTGTCTATCATTTTCCTGTGTGAGTTCATTCGAGAGCATAGTGATTGTCTCCTTTCACTCACATATTTGTTATTGGGGCATTTAGTGCACTGGATGAGGTACACTACATGTTGTGATAGACATGTGTAGGACCCATGATATACAATACTTAATATCAATGTGGACAGAATTTAAGATCGATCAGTTATTAATATCACTGAAGTTCCATTATTTTCTACTGATGTTAAGAATTTATTAAGGGCAACAGCAGAATTCACCTGTCACTGCCACATGCTACTGTCAACATGAGCTTTATGAATTAAAGTATTCAAAGTACAGAGGAGGCCCCTGTCCATGTGATATAAGTATAGAGATCAACAATTCCTCCTATTTGTATACATTGTATTGAAGTTCTTTTAAACTTAAATAGTCAATGATGCATATAATTGAGGTAGCACTGTTTGTCCACTGATCTCGAAGTGCTGACAAAGATAGATAAGTATCATTATTCTCATTTTACAGAGATGAATGTAACTTAGGCAGGAGGAGGAGAAGTGACTTGTCCAAAAATTACTAAGCAAGTCAGTCACAGTGCTGGAAATAGAAGCCCACTACCTGACTCCGGGTCCTCTTCCTAGGGTTTTGAACATGCTGAATCTACATCATTCATATGCAACAAAAAAACTCTTGTTACTGGTTTCAGAGCAGCAGCCATGTTAGTCTGTATCTGTAAGGTGCCATAAGTTACTGTGAGAGTTGCATGGAATCCAGCCATTCCAGTTCACAGTGGTTCACGGACCCACTTTTTTGGGTGTCAGTTCACACAGATTTCCACTCCCTGGGTTTCATTTCAAATTTTGAATTTAAATAAACTCAGCCCTCAAAGCAAAACACAGCCAAAACTATTGTCTTTCACATAGATTTATGTGGTTTCAATGAAAATCCATAATTAGGTTCAGGTTCACGTGAAACTTTGACCACATTTTGCTCTAAAGATTTGTAAACTGTAGCTGAATTTTGAGTTTCTGACAAAACCAAAAACCAAAGCATGTTTTACAGGGGTCTGAAATTTGTAATGAAAGTTTCCGAAAGCTGTAGTTACAACGATGCAAATTACTGTTAAATTATAACAAGAGGGTCTGACAATAAGCAGGGACTGTAGTAGTAAAGGTGAAGTGTTGGAAATATAAATTGTCAGGATGGAGAAGTGGTTACCATCTTGTTGGTTCTAGAGCTTGAGCCAAAAGCCAAGCTCTGAATTCTGGATCAGGTTTGGATCCAAGTTTGCATCTTAAGTATTTCTTTCTTTTTTTTCTTGCATGCTGAATTTGAATAAGGAATCTGAGCAACCCTGAACTTTAAGATCTGAATTTTGAACCTCTAGGTTTGAGTGTGTCCAGAGTTGGGATGCTAATTTATTCCATTATGGAGATATGAAGTTTGTACCTGAGGTATGGATTCTAGGTGCAGTTTTAGAAAGGGAGACGATAGAAGGAAGGTTATTTTACACTACAGATCAAGATAAATACAGGTATAGAATAATCACATCTACCTTGGAGGAAAAAAGTGTTTAGTACTGTGAAATTATTCTTTCAGTTTTTATTTTCCCCTTAAACCTACCAAATGCTAAACTGGCACCCACAGCAAAGCAATTCCTTTAAAAGGACAGCTGTGATGCTGCTATTCTGCATATTTTGGGGGGAACATATTTGTAAGTGCATCATTAGGAGTGAATTTTTTCCCTGAATAAAGACCCGTGTGTTGTTACTGAAATTGGCCCATTAAAGCTGAAATGGAATCTTTTTCAGCAGCAGCTCTATAAATAGCAGTGGAGGTGGGCTTGTGTGAGTGCAATTGTCATCAGCAGCAATAGGCCTGCTTTTTTAAAAAGTCCTCATCTGCAGTTGAGCTGTGGTTTTTTTTTTTAAATAGAAGGGTCTTTGGTGTTATTGCTTATTGCTTTAGCTTTAATCATGACAGGATGCTTAGATCCTCATGTTACATTTCTGCAGTTCCTACTGTAAGGTTAGGTTTTAAAAGAGTGAAGAAGAACTATATTTTATATATATTTACTGCTGATTGCTCCCATTAGGGTTGCCAATTTTGGTTGGTCATATTCCTGGAGGAATGACACATCATAATCTTTATTTCAAGATTATTTATAATTCCTGGAGACTCCAGGACAATCCTGGAGGGTTGGCAACCCTAGCTTTGGGGGGAAAGGTATGCTACTTGCTGATTGGGTTCATATTTTTCCATACTGAAAGTTTCTGAAGAGAACAAGAACCCTAAACACTACTCACAGAAGATTTTAAGCTGCTTAAATAAGAAACAAAAATAGTTTTCATTCCTTTTTAAAAAAAGAAAAGGAGTACTTGTGGCACCTTAGAGACTAACAAATTTATTTGAGCATCGGACTCACAAAAGCTTATGCTCAAATAAATTTGTTCATCTCTAAGGTGCCACAAGTCCTCCTTTTCTTTTTGCGAATACAAACTAACACGGCTGCTACTCTGAAACCATTCCTTTTTAAGTCATCTTAAACTGTATAACATGATCTCCCTAAAACTCTGGAGAACATGATCCCCTTGCTGATGCACTTCGAGGATTTGGTACTAGGACAGGCTTAAACAGCCTACTGTATTTCTTGTACAGTATCAACATAGTTGGAATGATTTTTCTTCAGGGTTTTCAGGGTTTTGTAAGCGAGCCACAGTTGCAGTGAATATTGTTTTCCTCTCACTAAGTCAAATAAAGCTTCCAACCTCATCTCATTTTCTGTTTTAAGCACTTATGGAAAATTTATGGGAACCACAAATTTGGTTTTGGTGAAAACTGAAATGACGATCAAACTAACCTTGCTTCTGCATACACTGGAACTGATTTTGATCTCACAGTGGTGTAAATCAGAAGTATCTCCATTCTTCAGCAGCATGAAACAAACTCTCCTGCTTGCTTACAGTGCTCCACAGACCCTTTGATTCTAGGACTGAGATACATTACATAATACTGTGAGCCTAAGGAATAGCCTTAATCTCCTTGACTATGGTGAGAGTGGAGATGGGTGGAATCTTGAATTTGCTGAGGCTGGAACATCTTCTTTAGCCCTCATATATTCACTACTGCTAACCCTAAGCATTCAAAGTCATGAGTCAGGCCCTCAAAGGCCATGAGATTGGCTTACAAATCAAGACATTTAAAAAAACAAGCCTGAGCTTCTTTTCATGTGCCTTCTGGTTTTTGAGCCTTTATAACTGTGTTTTCAAGCTTTTCTCTAGACCCACAAGAGCGGGAAACTTACTTGTTTTATTTAAAATGAAAGCTGGGATTCTTACAATCGCCTAACTCCAGGAGCTGGGGCTTTTTGCTAAATGCCAGATATTATGAGACTTGCGATTAAAAACAAGAGTGAGCAACCATAGGCACCGACTTTCCCGTGGGTGCTCGACCTGCCCCCCTACCCCCAGCCCCACCCCCACTCCACCCCTTCCATAAGGCCCTGCCCCTTCTCTGCCTCTTTCCACCCCCATTCCAACCCCTTCCCAACTCTGCCCCCTCCCTGCCCCATTCAACTGCTTCCCCAAATCCCTGCCCTGGACTTGCCTCTTCCGTGCCTTCTCCCCTGAGTGTGACATGTTTCCTCCCCCGCCCTCCAGTGTGCTAACGCTGCCAAACAGCTGTTTGGCGACAGCCGGGTGGGAAATGCTGGGAGGTAGGCAGAGGAGTGGGCAGGCAGTGCGCTCAGGGGAGGAGAAGGAGGTGGGGAGGGGTGAGGGAATCTTGGCTGCTGGGGGGTGCACTAATTTTCCCCGTGGGTGCTCTAGCCCCAGAGCACCCACAGAGTCGGCACCTATGTGAGCAATGCTGAATTCAAATATGTTTTAAAATATCAAAAACACAACCAAAAACAATATCCTAAAGAATGAGTTATTAGCTAGAAGAATAATTTAGTCATAATTCATGATGAGTGATCATTCTTGCACCTTCCTATGATCCAGAAAATGACTTGCTTCCCACAGTTTCCTTTCGGCAACCTACCATAACAAAACAACCACTGTCTAACATCTCTGAGTATGGGTTAGTTACCTGGTAATAATTACATCTTCCCATGGTAAGAGGGAGAAATTGAGCTAAGAGGTAAACTTTGCTTTGCTGAGAGGATCAGTGGCACAGTAATTCAAACTTCCTGCCAAGTGATGGAAGTAGGGTTTCCATAAAGGCTTTGAGTTAGATCCTCAAGTGGTGTAAATCAGTACAGCTCCACTGAAGTCAATGGAACTAAACTGATTTACATCAGTTGAAGATCTGGCCTTCCAAGCATCACGTAGCATTTTTGCCACTCTCCATGGACCTGTGATTTCCTTTTGCTTGTCAAAGAACCATCTTCATATATTTTATGAGAAGTCACTGAGCATGCAGTATAGCTAATGTGATGGCAGCGGTCTTAAGTCATTATCAGTGGCAAATTCATGAGCTTTTTGGATACTCTACTTATTAGCCAAGCAAGAGGAATTAGACTAAAGATGGGAGTTCAAATGTATAAAAGACAAGCAGGACAAGAGGAAGTTGGCCAGAGACCTCACTGAAGCTATACTGAGGGGACTTAAGCAACAAGAAATCATCAGAAGAACTGTTTACATGTTAAAAATGGAGATACAATACACAAGGACTATGCTGAGAGATCATGTTGGAGCTAAAGACGGCCATTATATTGTGGTAGAAATCTGACAGTAGCCAAAGAGAGCTTTGATTACAGCATGAATGGGCTCTATAGCTACTGTTAGAACTGCAGCTCTTATCAGCCCAGGGTTTTCATGGTTCCTAAGGGCCCAGATCTCTAGCTAAGAAATCTAATTCAACACAATGTTCTAATTTATTTACTTTATTAGCTAAATTTCTAACAAACAACGACTAAAATAAAACGACCAAATATATCAAAGATATTTTAACATACTGGTCCTATATATGTATTGGACAAAATGTAATTATCAAACCAAAAGGTTTATTTCTGGTAAAATAAAGATGTCTTCAACAGATCTAAAATCCTGGAGTCTTTGATTAATATGTTTCTCTCAAACTCTAGATATTGTAATTCAGAGATGGCAAAACCTGTTTAGTTGTCATGTTAATTCCCTCAGCCAATGGAAGATTATATTCTTACGTACACAGATTTTTCAAATGCTGGCCTCCATTTTGCACTTGCCAATATATGCCCCTTCCAAAACAGGAAGCAAAAACAGAGGTTAAATTAAAGCTGGGCTGAATGTTTTTGTTGATCTTACACTAAGGATGTTAATGAGACCCTGGATGTGTTTTCTTAAGCAAAGATGAGTATTTTAAGCATGGAACTTTTTAGTAGTAATTTTTTTTCTATGTAAAATATGAAATTTTGCTAACAATTAAGGAACTAATTAAAGATACAAGTACAAAACATCCACAATTTCAGTTGAAGACGATCAAATGTGCTGAAAGTAAAGAAATAATATTTGGATTTAAATTTTAAAATGTTTAAAATTAAAAATTCATGTTTTTAAATTTACATAAACATCATTTTTATCCATCCTGATTGTTTGACACTCTTACTAGCCTTGTACCATATGAATACAGAATCTGTGCAGCACATTGTCTCATATCTCAGTATATGCATTTTCTCATGAGACAGAGAAATTATTTATGTATAAAATTTGCCAGGGTTTAAAATGCAGAGATGTTTGTTGGGTTCAGGACTAGATTATGGACAACACAATTAACAAATTAGAAACCTGCAGTTTCTTAACTCTGCCTGCATTAGCAGGTGCAGAGGCAATCAGCAGAAATTGCAGACTTTGTGGAACCATGAACAATCTGGCCAATAATACTATTCCAAATACCGCAATCCAGCCACATTGTTTTAATTGGATAACATGACATTACAATGACAGATGGCAACTTCAGTTGAACAGATTCAACCAGCCTGATAACATTCTGCCACTGCTCCTCTGTATAATTTTTGAGATAAAAGGCTACAGATTTTGAGTTTATATTGCTATAATTTCATTCAGAGTTCACACTTACATACCCACTATTCTATTATGAACACAAGAAACATTTAGGGCTCTACACAGAGCTTTTATGCTAGTTTGTCGTAATCATGTGACAAGTCAGTACGTGGCTATAGCTTCTTTCCACAGATGTCAGAGCTGAGACCCAGAGCAATTTCTAAAGGACAGCAATTGTCTTGTTATATTAAGGGCCAATTTATGGCTACTGCAACTACAGACAACTGGAGGAGGAGGAAAGTTGCTGAGGAGACATTCTGCCTGAGGAAATGCACCAAGGAACAACAGCTACTACACCCTTTATAACAGTGCAATATGATATCCAACAAAGCAGTCACCTTCAAGAACTGGCAAGTACAGAGGGAAGGGACAGGACAGGACCCTGGCCATACACTCCACTCCCCACAGCCATAGACTCTTTGGAATGTAGAGAAGTTCAGGTTGCACTAGCCTTTTGCTTCTCCCTTGAATTCAGGGATCTCAAAATAAAAACAAGACCCGAACACTTGCTGGCTGCCTCCTGTGCTCTGTTTGCCCTCACCCTCCCCTTCCTCACCCAAGCAAGAGCACCTACAATCCAGCCCTAAGTTTTTCCCAGCTCTTGTCTGATTCAATGGATGTTAATAATGGACATCTGAGCACTACCTACATTCTACACAGCTTTCTGCTAGTCTGAAAAGCTTTCAGAGAAATGGCTTTGATATTCTGAAAGGGGGTGAAGGGGACTCTGGTTCTTGATGGGGATACCTTTAATCAACAATGATTAGTTCCCTCCAGAGAGTCATTCTGAGTGCTGCAGTGCTCCAAAAGCTTTGGTAGCACACTTGGAAGCCACCACTGCAGGGGAGAGATCATAGTGCAAAAGCAATGGGTATGTTCCAAACACTAGGGCCTATAAAACTTGCTATAGCAGGTACTTATATGGCTTCCATTACCATAGTATCTAAATGCCTCACAATCTTTAGTGTATTTATCTTTACAGCACCCCTGTGAGGTACTGAAATATCAACTCCATTTTAGAGACAAGGAGCTGAAGCACTAGCCTGAGGCTAAGATGGAAGACTATAGCAGAACAAAACATTGAGTCCTGGTCTCAAGTTCCACACCAGCACCCTAACCACCAGACTATCATTCCGCCCTACGCTCTACAGTCTCCAGCCTTTGGTGGGATTGGATAAATACTGTTAACACCACAAATAGTTGCTCACAATATAAAGGGGGACTTTGCTTGAACAGGAAAAAGAAAATGTTCAAATAGATACAAAGTCTTAGTGATTAATTACAGAAAGAAAAGTCAGATAATTCCTGACTATGCCCCTAGGGGCTGCTCAATATGAGGTTACAGTATCCTGATCAATAAACTGGACTCAAAGAGCCCGTGTTATCTGGAGGGACTATTATTGATGGTGGTGGCCACCAGTGGAACAGGGAACGCAGGGAGTTAGGCTGGAAACAACACAACCACATGGACAGAGCAGTCTTTAGGGTTTAATAAAGTTCCACTTGTTCAACTTAATCTGCGCTCAGCCTTACTCTTTGCTAATGGAACATGGTGGCAGCGTTGGAGCTGTGAGGTCTCTGATGTGCAGCACCTGTCAGCATGAGACAGGGAACTCAGTCTGAAGCCCTTCAGTGCCCTGGATTTTGCAAACACAAACCTAGTCCAGGGATGGATCGGGTGGAACAAGGAGTTTGAGCTGTTCACAGGCCTGGCCATGCAAAGGGAAGATACAGCAGGAAAACTGAATGGTTTTTACCTTATTGGGAACAAGGTGGAGAGGTCTGCAGCACTCTGAAGCTCACCACTGCCAGCGATCCTAGAAGCCCTGCAGCCCTATTGCTTCTCAGAGCAGAACAAAATTGTGGAGTGACATAGGGTTTTCACTAGTGACCAATCCAAAAAGGAGGGGATAAACCCCTATGTTACTGCCTTACGCATGCTGGCTGCAACATGCAATTTTGGGGACCTGACAGACTCCTTAATTTGTGACAGGCTAGTCTGCAGGATCACTACCTGCAGGAGCATTTGCTTGGGGAACGTGATCTCACATTAAACAAAGATGCTTAGACATGGAGTGTGCAGGGGAAGCCTTAAGAGAACGGATGAAAGCAATAGGAGGCACACCCTCAAATACATGGGGTGATACAACAGCAAAAGAGAGCAGGTGCCAGGGTTCCATAACCATAGTGAGATGCATTCACTCTGGGAGACAGCAGAAGTGGATAAAGGAGAACTGCCCAGTACTAGAACAATGTTCCAAGGAATGTAGCAAGTTCCACAGAGAGAGAGTTTGCTAGATACTGAGACAGGTGACAGAGAGACAGAGTTAGGTCTCTCCCGATGTGGTCATCTGTTGAGGAGACCAAGCTATCTCAAAGACTATGTAACCAGCTGAGTCTGTGATAAAGACAGAACTGCAACTCGACTACAAGCGAGCAACTTCTAGCTGAAGGGACACAGGGTAAGGATCTGGGCATCATTCTATGTTTATATTAAATAGGGAAGATGTACCATGATCAGTAAAACTCGATTCAGAGGTCCCAGGTTTCCTGGGGACTGTTATTAAGGGGACAAAACAGGAAAACAGGGAGCGAGGGAGTTAGACTAGAAGCAACACATACAGATGGACAGAACAGCACACAAGATTTAATAAAGTTGTTCTTGTTCAACTTAATCTGCACTCGGCCTCACTCTTTGCTAATGAAACAGGTACAAGGCTATTCTTGTCTCTCAGGGTTCCATGAAACTAGTACCCAAGATTTCCCTGTAAGTCCACCCTTCTGGTAAGGGAAAGTCATAGGCTCTTGGTTACACAAGTCTGGGCTTGGCTTGACTCTGGTATTCTGGGTGTCATTTGGTAGCCATATTGGGGGCCCTTCAGTGCTGTCCCGTGGCTGGCTACTCATGCTGGTGGCCACATCTTCCACTTAACACACAGTCTCTCCTCCTGCACTTAAGAAACTACATGACTTCTCTAGTTACCTACAAGGACAGGGGTGTGTATGTGTGTGTGTGTACCCACAAGAGCAGGTGTGTGTATGTGGTGCTTGCTTGGAATTAGATGAAAAGAGCTAGCCAGCACTTGTGGGGGCAGACAGACCTCTCAGTCACTCTCCAGTGTCAGATTTCATTTAACATAAAGTCTCTAGCTGTTGTGGTTGTGAAGAAAACCTTCAAATCATGAAGTTAGTGTAACTGATGCAAAGATGCCTGCCTGAGTTTGCACAGAGCCTAAAATAATAATGCTAAGGGATGAAGTGCCCCATTCATTTCATTAGGGGCTATCTCAGCTGCCAATGAGGATACTTTAAAGGTCAACATTGTTAACTATTTCACTTCTTATCCAAGCATGAACAAAAGGATAGAAAACACAATCACTTCAGTGGTGCTGGATGGAATTTGAAATAGGAGAGAGAGACAAAGAAAGAAACATTGCTGGAACTTGAGCCAGGATGTTCCAAGTTAGTTGGGCATGATAGGTTAGGCTGTTATAGATTTTTGTTGATGATGGTGCCGTTAAAGATCCATGAGAGGACCGGTTTAGCTTCTCTTGTAACATGGATACGCACTCAGCTAACATTCTACCACGCTCAGTTAAAACAAGATTTCCACCAGCTCCACTCAGAAGGCTAAGAGAAAAATATATCTTATTTTTTCAGCATTTCTTCCAGTCCCAGCTGGAACCAAGAAGCACTGAGGTGAACGTTCACTGTGAATTCACAAACGGCACTACGCTGGCTATCCCAAAATGGCAGGCAAAATGATCTCAGTCAGCCCAGCCTGTAAGCTAAGGACAACATCAAGACCAAGATGTCTCAGGGTTGGGCACCTAAAATCAGTGCCCTCTTTTGAAAATTTGGCTGTAAATGCTTAGGGATTCCAACCTTCAGCTACTGGAAAATGTGGACATACATTTCTCTTCTACTGAACTCTAAAACTAGCCACACTCAGATGTCTAAAGCAGTATCAAATTCCACAGAATAGTGGGCTGCCACATAGAACACCAACTCCCTTGAGCATTATCTCTGGGATTGAAGCATGGCTGCAAAATGCAGGTGTTGTGCTGGGAAAGGAGAGAAGCAGTTTCTAAGATACCATATTTAGGTATAGCTCCTTTAAGTTCCATTGGTAAGAAAATACTCTGTTTTCTCCGCTCTAGATGTACAGTTAAATACATACTATAGATGCTTGTCTCTGATTTCCTGGCAAAAGCTTTCGTTGGACATACGACTGAGTTACTGAAGCTTCCCTCAGGCGGAGAAAAGTTGAAACATATTAGAATCATAAAACTCAAATGTTATGAATAAAAGGTTAAAAAAAGATTTACAAGCTCCTTGCACTTTCTAAGCATGATGCAATTTAACTACCATTTGTCTGCAGGATACAAACAAGAGGGACATTTGGCAGAACATAACATTTGGCACTTCCATCCCATCTTTCATCTGAGGATCTCAAAAGCACTTTATAAACATTGAGAGCCCCATTTCTTTTTCACACCGGTTTTATACCAGCACATCCACATCTACTGCACTAGAGTTACTCCAGATTTACTCCTGTGTACGTGAGAGGAGATGCAGGTTCTACATCTACAAGACATGCAGGAACACAAAGGATTAAATTAGATTCCATGGTCCTAATTCTGATTCCTGTTTTATATTGGGATAACTCCACTGCCTGCTTTACAGTGGTAAGAGAGAGCAGAATCAGTCTCCATGGTGCTAAGTGCATTTGAGATATGAGAAACAGATACTGTGGGATCTGAAACTCTGGCTATTCCAAGTTAGCTGGGTAAGATAGGCAGTTATGGATTTTTGCTGACTATGGTTCAGTGAAAGATTATAGAAAAGACCCATTTAGCTTCTCTTGTAGCATCACAGGATGTTTGTTCAGTTCATTTTCCACCATGCTCCTTTAAAACAAAATATTAAAGTTGGAAAAAATGAGCAGGCAGTTGGCAAAACTTGGCATCTGACAACCTGGCAGCAGTTGCCATATTACTGAAGTGTATTTACAAATGTTGGCCTCTTCATCCGCAAGGGAATGCCATAAAAGTACTGACCCTAATCTCTCCCTTCCCAGACACACCAGTAAGCCCTTGCTCCCAATCACACACTCCCTTGCCTTGTTTAGGTGAGGAAAATTTGAGAGGCTTTAGTGTAAACTGGGTGCAGGCATTTTTATCACCATGTCAGCTAAGCCCTGTCAATGCTAGCACTTCCACCATTACTGTTCTTGGTGGGACTGAGTTGGTGGAAGCAACACCAGGAGACTATGGGAATAGAAAGCAAATCTAGCCAAAACCAGACCAGAACGAGGAGGTTCTTCATGTGACTTAAGGCTACTATATAGGTATATGTATACAGATAAAGCCATCTGATTCGGTTCTCACCTACTCTGTGTCACAGTTTCAGGGCAACTGCATCTGTATTCCATCTCTGTGGTCTACCAAGAGTGACCACTTTTAGGCTTCTGGTTCCCAGCTGTCACCTCCATCTCACTCCCTCCTGATTGCGGTAACTTTATGGCTGCACAGCTCCCTGCCTACACTGAGATATCTCCAGACTGCCTAAAAGGCTTGCATCTGAGCTTTTCTTTCTCTCCAAGGGCTATGACCAGTATATTGCCCATAGTTTCACACAGCTCTTTTAAGCAAGCATTTTAATCCTTAACGTGAAAGCATTACAGAGAAAGCATATAAAATAATAAAAGAACCTATACACATGCTAAAAGCTTACCAGAGGTCACCTTCAACTCTAACCTTGGATGCTGGCAGGAGTCAGTCCTTCAAACCCCATAACTGAGCTTTCCCTGTGGTTACAAGTTCATAACTGTCTCAGATTCAGAACCAGAACACTGACTGGACAGTTCAGCCATTCCTTTTTACACCTGAGGCCTTTGATCTCCAGTCTCCAGGACCAGACAATGACCCACTCTCCTCAGCATAGATTTTTGCATAACTGGCTGGGTTATTGCATAACCGGAGGTAGGGAATTTGTATTAATCTCTCCCTAGGTATTCCCCAAGAAATCCACTTCACACGTATTATCCCAAAAGTCCATTCTTGTCTGACACATTTTCAACAGAGTCCTTTGAACTCCCAGGCTTCACATCACACCTCCCCACTGCCCCTCAACAATATATAAACTTTACACAAGTTTTTTTCAAGGATATTGCAGGAAATTGCCATATCTGTCATGCCCTGGTTTTACATCAGAGTAAATCCATTGACCTCAAATTTAGTTACTCCTGATTACACTTGTTGGAACAGAATCTGGCCCATACCCCATACAGTATTATATTCAACATTCTATCACTGGAACATTACCAAGGAGTAATAACAGAGTAATTTTAGGCCTTCTGTTAGGTTAACTCTGCAGACCATAACAGTACAATGCAATGCTCTGTGAATAAATCAGTTGGAATAGGTACAATTTCCTGGATTGATACCTGTATTTCTTTCCATTCATATAATTTTTGATGATCACACCTTTACTGTTATCCAATTTAGATTATCAGAGCTAAATTCAGTCCTGAATAGATAGACAATAGATATGGCTCCTATTGACATTAATGGAGTGTCACCCCCATACATCAGGGTTAAATTTGATCCGGGCACTCATCTGTTTACTGTAAGATATAATTAGATTATGTTCAAATTTATTTATTTATTTGCAGTTATTACTGATCCAGATTATTCCCTCAAATGTGTGTGTGGAAGGGGCCCTCCAAATTCATATATCTCCTCTCCCATGCAGAAGGGGTGCTCAGACAACTGCAGAAAATGGTCCCTGCTCCCGATGCAGAACCCACATGGAACACGCAGAAGCCTCTCTGGTGGGAGGGATAGCTCAGTGGTTTGAGCATTGGCCTGCTAAACCCAGGGTTGTGAGTTCAGTCTTTGAGAGGGCCATTTAGGGATCTGGGCAAAACAATTGGGGATTGGTCCTGCTTTGAGCAGGGGTTGGACTAGATGACCTCCTGAGGTCCCTTCCAGCCCTGATAGTCTATGAGTCTGTTGGTTCACGATCAGCCCAGTGGGAGGGGCTGGTGAACGGGCAGGTCAGGAGGAATGGCTGTTGTAGTACAACTAGCAATCCACTCCTGACTGCTTGTTCTGTGCAGGATTTAAGCAGACCCAGTGTGGCAACATTGTAAAACACAGACGATAGTCCTCCATCTAGGAGCTAGAGAGTCAAGGATAGCTAGTGTCTATGTGCTGCCAGCATCCCCAATAAGCACAAAGGGGGATTGTGGCACCTTAGCAACTAACCAATTTATTTGAGCATAAGCTTTCGTGGGCTACAGCCCACTTCATCAGATGCATAAAATGGAACATACAGTAAGAAGATATACACATACAGAGAACATGAAAAGGTGGAAAAAGAGGCTAATTAATTAAGATGAGCTATTATCAGCCGGAGAAAAAAACTTTTGTCGTGATAATCAAGGTGGCCCATTTAGACAGTTGACAAGAAGGTGTGAGGATACTTAACGTGGGGAAAGAGATTCAATATGTGTAATGACCCAGCCACTCCCAGTCTCTATTTAAACCCAAGTTAATGGTATCTAGTTTGCATACTAATTCAAGCTCAGCAGTTTCTCATTGGAGTCTGTTTTTGAAGCTTTTCTGTTGCAAAATTGCCACCTTTAAGTCTGTTACTGAGTGGCCAGAGAGGTTGAAGTGTTCTCTTACTGGTTTATGAATAGCTGAATGCTGTCTCTACTCCATTGCATGGAATAGTACTTGTAGGGATATATATCATTCCCCATAGGACCCCAGTGATCGCACCCTCAGGAACTCAGGGTCATGCACTATCAGGGGGTGGGCAGCTTAGTGCCCGACTTGGTTTCAGGCACAAGTCTGCCACATGGATAACCTCCACAGATTCCCAACGATCCACAGGTTTGTAAATAGGACAAACAGAACACAACGGAGGTTATCTCCCCCAGGAGGCTCTCTCATAGATTTTTCTGCAGGACAAGTAGATTGGGGTCATTATTACTGTTAATTATTACAATCAGAATCATGACCACGTTGTGCTAGGCACTGTACAAACATAAATAGAGATATACTTGACACATTTTGAACACATATTTAGGGTGCATCTACACACCAAAAAACTCCCCACAGTAGCAAGTCTCAGAGCCTGGGTCACCTGACTTGAGCACACGGCACTTGAACTGTGGGGTTAAAAATAGCAGTGTAGACATTCGGGTTTGAGCTGGAGCCCAGACTGTGACCCCCAGCAATGGGGAAGGTGTCGGAGCCCAGGCTCCAGCCCGAGCCCAAACGTCTACACTGCTATTTTTAATGCTGCAGCAGAAGTCCCACAAGCCTGAGTCAGTTGACCCAGGCTTTTGAGGGTGTGTCTACATTGCAATAAAAAACTTGCAGGTCAGCTGACTCAGGCTCATGGGACTTGGGCTGAGGGGCTAAAAATTGTAGTGTAGACATTTGGGCTTGGGCTGATGTCTAGGCTCTGAGACACCCACTCCCCCCCACATGGGGTTTCAGAGTGCAGGCTCTAGCCTGAGCCCGAATGTCTACACTGCAATTTTATATGCAACAGCCACCACCCCCCCCAGCCTGAGCCTCATGAGCCGGAGTCAGCTGACCTGGGTCCTGGGTCTTTTATCACAGTGTAGATGTACCCTGAGACTTGCTACCGTGGGTAATTTTTTGCTGTGTAGAGGTACCCTTAAGGGCACATCACTATTCAAGTAGTGTTCATAATATAGGGTAATTCTTAGGGTACAGTGCCATCTTGTGTGTATGATGAATATAGCACATGAACACCTTCCTGCATGGATATTGAAGTGTATGAGCCAGATTCTCATTTTGTGTAAATCGGCATAGCTTCACTGGTTTCACTGTTACTATGCTGATTTACACCAACAGAGTATATGGCCCTACGTATTTAAAGTGCAGTGTTGGCTACATAGTGCCACTGTAAAAAATAACCTTGTTATTGTATGGAGTTGATCTGTCTCTTGGGAGACTTCTTAGTCATATCTGCCTAAGTGTACAATCACAGAACCATAGGGTTAGAAGGGACCGCAAAGGTCATCTAGTCTAACCCCCTGACAAAATGCAGGATTTGTTGTGTCTAAACCATCCAAGGCAGATGGCTGTCCAGCCTCCTTTTGAAAACCTTCTGTGAAAGAACTCGCACGACTTCCCTAGGCATTCTGTTCCATTGTCCTACTGTTCTTAGAGTTAGGAAGTTTTTCCTGAGATTTAGTCTAAAACTGCTATGCTGTAGTTTGAACTCACTGCATCTTGTCCTGCCCTCTGTGGCAAGAGAGAACAATTTTTCTCCATTTTTTTTATGGCCGCCTTTCAAGTATTTGAAGACAGCTATCATGCCTTACTTCTTATCTATGTGGTGTAAACCAAATAGATACAGCATTGCAGGGCCAGTAGTTTTGCAAAAGAAGAAGTGTTCTATTGAACTTGTGCCCCAACAGGTGATCAATAGCCTTAGGGGGATACACATCTATAATAGCACAACCACATGACAGCTCCAAAATGAAGCAGTCAGCAAGAAACCTCCCTCCACCTCTGGGCAATGAAGCAGAGGGAGGACTGGTAAAGCTTCTCCTGACTATGTGAAGCCACCTCACTCATGGGGAATCATTTTGTCCCCATATCACCATTACCTTTTTCCCATCTCCCTAAAGGTGGGCCTGTGGAGGGTTACTACAGTCCCTCTAGGAGATCCATAAGAAAAGGAAGGGAGCAGGCTTTCTAGAGGAAAACCATTCTGGAGGCATGTGTCAGGAACCGGGGCATGTGCAGTCAGGTTCAGTAGTTAGACACATAGGCAGTCGGGCCAGAGGGGTCAAGCCAGATTCAGTAGCTGAAGTCCAGAGCCAAGGGTCACATCACACCACGGTCAATCGCCAGGAACCAGTGTCTAGGGCTGAGCTGGAGTCAACAGCCAGGAATCAGAGTCGAGGGTCAAGCCAGAGTCAATAGCCAGGAACCAGGCAAATCATGGTTATGTCTTGTTGCACACATGACTTCCCGGTACTCTCTCCAGGCTTAAATAAAAGAAAAGAAGTACTTGTGGCACCTTAGAGACTAACAAATTTATTTGAGCATAAATAGTAGGCTTAAATAGTAGGTCTGGGTCAGTCAGATGTCATGGCAGACCCAGATTCGAGTCCCATGAATTATAACAGCATGGAGTCCATTTGTATGCATTCACTCTGAATCCTCTTTCAGGAGCAATGTGGGCCATTTGGCATCAACTGGACGCTCCCTAGCATCAGTCCACAGCCATCCTCCATAGTGGGAGGATGAGTCTTCTGTGCCCTCTGCTACTATGAAAACTAGAGTTAGGATTTATTTTAATTCAGTGATTTCCAAGCTGTGGCCTATAGCGCACTTGCTAGTAGCTTGCAGATTATATGGTAATAGTTCCTTTTTATTTCCTATTGGTACATCATGTTAAAGATGTCTAAAAACAAAACTTTTCCATGTGAGCAATTGGTATAGTTGCAGTTGGCAATGACTGCCATATTAATGTGTGTAATAAATACAAAGGCAAAAGGAGAGTATATATGGAGTGAGACAGTTGATGGGGGAGCTGAGATGTGCAAGTTCACAATAAAACCCCAAACCGTATGAAACTCATTGGGCTTTGGATTTTATTACAAGCTAGAAATTCAGATCAAGTTCACGGAAAGGTTTGCTAAGGTGCATGAACCCTTCTAGGGAAAACCTCTCAGCCACTGTATCGTTTTGCAAACTTTGCATGGGGTTTGCTGAGAAACCATTTTCAATTAAATTTGTCTCAATCAAACCTATAAATGAAAGTGAAGCTCCAGAGCAGAGCTGGGGATGGGGGGATGGAACTGAAAACCCAATGTGGATCAAAATCAGAGGGGAAATGCTTGCTTTGTGCAAAACAATATTTCAGAATTTGCTCCCTTCTAGTGGAAAACCTGGAGGACAAAGAGAGAAGCAAACTCCCAGAACAAAACAGGTTACTCTGCAGTCCAAGATAGAGACCTTCAGTCTCAGTTATTACCATTTATTGTCACTTTGCCTTACAATCAAGGTCCATTGAAAGTATATCTACACTGCAATTGGAAATTTGATTGCAGATGAGTAGGCAAAGCTGCACTAACTTTAATCTAGTTAGCATGCAATGAGGACACAGTGGCACAGACTCTGGTATGGGCTAGAAACACATGCACCTACCCAGGGTTATGGCTGGGCTTGTACCACTCACGCTGTAGTCAGTGCAGCAGCATCTTTGCTGCTATTTTTAGCTGGGCTAGCTAAACTAAAGCTGGTGTGGGTGTGCCTACATGAGTTGCAGTCACACCTTGGATTGCACTGCAGTCGTATGCTGAAGTGCCTCACTAAAGTAGGGTGTAGGTGGTGCTGAACACAGAAGAATGATTAAACAACACTCTGATACTAAAGTTTTACACTGCCACCCAATCCCCTAGCATCTAAATGCCTCCCGTGTCAAATCAAAAGTAATACTGAAATCCTTAGTGGACTTGATAGACTCTTCATAGACTCTGTTAACCCCGTTGTGGGGCAAAAATACTGGTTGGGGTAGGTTTTTAAAAAACACACATTTTATTAATGTAGGTTTAGGGCAGGTTGATAGAAGAAGTGACTGTGTAAGGACTGTAAAATATTCACAAAGAAAGGCCAAATCCTAACAATTACTTGAAAAGAGCTTCAGAGCTTAGATTCAGTGCAGTTTTTATTTTGCCAACTTTCACCATCTCAATTAGTTTCTGTTCCTTCCAGTCTTCTCTTACATCCCTAATTTCCTACTTTTCTTTCTCTAGGTCTTTCTCCTGCTTCCCATTCACCTTCTTCTCTTTCAGCTGTAATGTGATTGCTAAAATGGGTGCCATCCTTTCTTCCTACTACTGGAAAGGGCACTTGATAGTGACCTATTTCATCTCAGCATATGGAGACAAATTCTGTACTCAGGACTCTGACATTCTCCCAATTTGTTACTCATGTCCCTGTTCTATTTTAACTCTCATAGGTTTCCTGTAATGCCATTTGGGGTCCTCTAACAAAGTACATTGTCCAAATAGAAGGCATCCTTGGGGTGAAATATTTTGCACATTTAAAAACCTATTGTTATTTACTACAGCTATTCTCTCCATCCCTCTCCCTGCCTAATATCCTGTGAAATTCTAATCCTGACAGAGTCCTTCACACAGGTCAAATAATATTTCCCAGGTCTCTCAGAACTGCCTGAGTCTTACTAGTGGTAAGATAGAGCTGCTACCAGTAGCTCCTTCATGACACTGAGATAAACTATTCCCTTCATCAATCCAGATAAGTGACATGAAGCTGCAGGTCTATCTCTTCGGGTGAAGCACCTCAGAGGGATCACAGACTCCAATTCATCTTTTAATGATCATATTAGCTCTGTCACTTGGCAGGTGTTGTATCACCCCAGGAACATTGCAAGGTTATACTACCTCTTACATGAAGACTGAGTGACTCATTCATGCTTTTGTTACTTCCTCCCTGAATTCCTGCAACTGTCTTTGGCGGTTTTCCAGCTGAAAAATACATAAGTTACACTCAACCCTCGACCAGCATTTTAATTCAAACTAAAATTTCCTCTCATAGATCACCTGCATTACAGTGCCCGCTACTGATTTCCCCACATTTTTAAATGCTACTGTTAAGACATTTCATGAACTTAATACACATTGGGTCATATTCAACTTGGGATGTTGCTGGCTTCTGCCTAACTTCATGAATTCTAGCAGTGGAAAGTCCACCGATGGGGAAAGCTGCTGCTGCAATCATCTCTCCACTGACATGCACATAAGGGGTCAGCACAGACTCCGAAGTGAGCAGTGATGATCAGGAATGGTGGGTGCAGGGGAAGCACTGGTTCTTTAAATACTTTTCACAACCACCCCCTTGGAGTGCCTATGGAGTTCTGACTATAACCTAAAACGGTCTCCTGCTCATGCAAAAGCCTAACAAAAGACAGCAGTGATATACTGTATTGTGGTGCAGGGGCCAGGGTAGCATAGGGAGGTGTGCTTCATTGTTCTAGTTCTGTTCCCTATCTGTACAGCTAATCTGAAATTCTATGGCCTGTGTTGTGCAGCAAGCCAAAGCAGATGATCACAATGGTTCCCTTTTAGCCCTATAATCTATGAATCGTGGCTGCTAAGATCACTCAGTTTCACTACAAATATTGAACAAAGCAAAATCCAGTGATTTTGGAAAGGATTGATCCTCACTCTTATTTCTGTGGTGATGAGCAAACCTCAGGTTTGGTCAAGAATCAAAAAGTTTAGATGCGTATCTGAACTTTTCTAAATCTAGAAAAGGTGGTTGAAAATTCAGGAGAGAAGTATTTCCAAACAGATTTCCAGTACATCTCAAGTTCTGTCTGCACTGGAAATAGCACAAAAATAAATGTTTTCACAACATTTTGTTGTTTCCATTGCTTGTACCGGATGCTGGTAAGAATTTTTAGAAAATATACATTTATCCTAGAAGATCAAGCATGAGTTTTGGGTTGGTTTTTA
This sequence comes from Caretta caretta, assembly GCF_965140235.1. NCBI lineage: Eukaryota > Metazoa > Chordata > Testudines > Cheloniidae > Caretta > Caretta caretta. Next base: position 75,274,755 of record NC_134211.1, read on the forward strand.
TTATACCAGAACAGCTATTTTAGAAACATTGCTTTATCTTTGAGGTTCTCTACAAGTAAGAGGTATTCTGTCTTCATGACCTCAGTCTTTGGCTTTTCTGCTAGGACTGATAAGAGTCCCAGTTAGTACCATATGTGGTTTTGTGATGAGGACACCTGCTATTCACTGGGAACTCAACTGAGATCGCCAAACTCATTCCCTGTAAACCACAAAACAGATGGTAAAGACTTTTGGTCACTCAGTACCAAAGCTAGATTTGGCCAAAATAGGCTACATTTTATCCAGCAACCTAGAGTACCATGGTTCCTTCATCCTTAGTTTTAATACCTTCCTAGCCCACTTCTGCCTGCCACACTAGAATTTCAAGTCCTAATTTGGCTATATATTATAATTATTACAAGAAAAATATTTTTAAAAAGAGACTGGATTTTTATTTCAAATAAAGCATGCCAAAATTAGGAGGTGTCTCTTCACAGGTGCTGCAATGGTTCTGAGAAAGAAAATATACCCAGCTTGAGTGACACCAAAAGGGACTGCAAATGCAAGCCAAGCATTTCTTGTCTGCTCCAAATTGAAAATGCAAGCAAGTATATTCTAATAGCAGACAATCTTCCTGTTCCACCTGTGAAGCCTCCATGCTGCAAAGGCATTCCCTCCTATAGAAGATGACTGGATGTAGTCCCTCTGAATCTTATCAGCACCACTCTATGTGTCTGTCAGTGAGGGATCACTAGAAAGTAACAAGAGCTCTCAAGCAAATAAATAAGACATGCAACCTTTGCATTCCTTTATTCTCTAGGAGGAGACTTGAACTTAACTCTGCACCTTGTCCTTCCCCTAGACTTTTGAGCCAGCTACAAGTCTGCGAGAGAAAGTTTGATTGTGTGGTTGAGATGCAGGACTGGGAGTCAGGAGATATAGGACTTATTACCGGTTCTGCCACAGACTTCCTGTCTGACCCTGAGCAAGTCAGGTGTTAACCTCTCTGTATCTCAGTTTCCCTGTCCACAAAAAGGGGATTATAATTACTTGCCTGATGCAAAATGTTTCAATAATTAATTTATGTTAATATATGAACTGCTTTGAGAGCCTATGACAGGAGTCATTATAGAAATGCCAAGTATTCTTATTTTCCAAGAAAACACAAAAGCGTCCAAACATTGACAGGATATTTTTAGATGCTTTGCAACTCTGAATATCTCCTTTTTTCCAGGTTTCAGAAGACCATGTCCAACATCTGAGAGCTAGGCTTCCCTTCTCTAAAATGACTGCTAACTGTGTTTTCAAGTGGAGATAAAAGGAAAAGGGACAGTGAAGGATAGTGGCGGCAGTTTGGAGCAGTCTCTTGTGGCTCAGCCTTGGCCCTCTCATCTCACCTAATGGCAGAGTGACTGCCAATGTTTATTTGGCCATTCTCATTCACCAGCTGCTCCTGTACCATGTTGTTTTTCTTTCCAGATGGCAGCATGATGTTCCACGATAAAACTGACACAAAAAACAATGCAAAATTTGTCTAAGAGAGGTTCAGCAAGCATGAGAAAAACATCTGATATCTCTCAGAGCTAGCCAAGTTGCCTGATCTTGATGCCAGAGTAATTATGGGATGATTTGAACAGAGGGTATGAAAAGAAAAGCCACTGCCAAATTTATCAGGTATATTTCTGGAGGAGCAAAAAAATTAGAGCCTCTACTCACTTTTTGGCTCTGTGACAAAATCAATCACTGCAATCTGAAAGGCTCCCAGAAGTCCCATCTATTACCAGAGCCTTGTGGACTATTACATGCTGGCTAATTAATGGTCTGCTTATTATATATATATAATTCAATCATGCTGTGACCTAAGTCAGAGGAACATTGATATTATCTAAACAACAATATTGTCCTGGATTCTGTGTTTTATTTATTGATGTTTTCTTTAAAAATACTGAATAAAAGGTTAATATTTAAATGTTAACTTTAATAACTGCCTCCCAAGCCCTGAGTTAAAATGCTACAAAAGAAAGAGGCACAACCCAAGTCTTAGTCTTACGTTTTTCCTAATAATTATCAGCCTTGCTCTTGGAACTAGCCTGAATGGTATTAGAACATTTTCTCAATGTTACCCAGCATATTATATAGGCATTTCTCCTAGCAATAATAAACATGTACTTACCGTATGTTTTTTCCTTCCTCTAGATTCCCACTGCTTCCTGTCTTTTAGGCCGCGGTCTTACAATCAGATTCCTGCGCTCCTCTGGAACCTTACTGATATTAATAGGATCTGCCTTTGCACCTGCATGGAGCTAATTGCAGGCCTGGGGTGTTAGACTGTAAACTCTTCAGGACAGGGACTCTGGTTATGTCCAAGCACTTTGTCAGTGCTAAACTAATAGCTATAATAACTACCACCACCACTGGGAATCATGAGGCCTTATGGTTCAAGTACAGGCTGAGAAGCAGATTTATTTGAGCAAGTTACATGACCTCATTGTTCCTTAGTCAATGCAACTAAAGAAAGGAATGCTGAACATTAAGGTTGCAGTGTAGTTCTAGATGTGTCGGTCCCAGGATATTAAAGAGACAAGGTGGGTGAGGTAATAGCTTTTATAAGAAGGTATAAGAAATCAGGCAAAAAAAGATATTACCTCACCCACCTGGTCTCTCAAACATTAAGGATGTCACTGAAAATCAGATGCTGCAATGTAGCTAAAATGGTTTGGATGAACTGGGCACAGGAGGAACTTGCTTGAACCTGGGCTGTCCATATTCCAGGGGAGTGCCCTAACCTGCAGGCTAGTCATGGATCTCTTTCTCACACACATACCCTGGCCTGGAGAAACTGTCCTTGAAACTGGAAGGTTTCCATCAAAGGTTTCAACAAATGCATTTTCTGAAAAAAGGGTTTTGTCAAAAAATTCCTGATGAGCTCTACTAAAAATCACAAGATGTTTTAAAAACAGAGACTACATTATGTTTTGGGGGGTGATTTTAGCCCTTGCCTGGCCCACCCCCAATGTGTGTATGACAACTGCAGTGTAGCCAACTCTCACAAATTAATAGCAAGTAAGATGATGTTGACTCTTGTTGCAGGAGCTTTGATGAGGGGACCCCAACCAATATCAGGGGCCCATTGTGCTAGGCACCATACATAGTAAGAAACTGTCTCTACCCTGAAGAGCTTACAAACTAGTGTCCAACACAGTGGTGAATTTGTGATGTCAGAAGTGGAACTCAGACTTGCCAAACTCATTTCATGTAGGGGCCACCAAGCATCCATTCAATGGGAACAATAACAACAGAAAGTCAAACTGGTGATTTCCAGGTTTTCAAAAATTCAGAAGGGACTATTGTAACCATCTAGTCTGACCTCCTGTACAACACAGGCCATAGGACTTCCCCCAAATAATACCTAGAGTATATCTTTAGAAAAACATCCAATCTTGAGGTGAAAGACTCTACAGCATGTTAGCAACACCCTGCAACATCCAGGCTCCAGAAATGTTAACGTTATACCTTTGAGAGCAAGGCTTGCATTCTGGAATGGTAAGTGTATTAAATCATGTTCTGACCTTTTTGGAGCTCACACAGCCAGGATCATCCACTCTGGCAACACAGGCAAAATCTCCCACAGGCTGTTCTTGAAGGGGCAGCATGCATTAATCAAAATATAAATACTAAAAATTCAACATGAATACATCATCAAAATACAATGTTTTACAATATAAAATCATAACAACAATAACTCAAAGGTCCTTATACTAACTTCTATACATATACGTACATTATTTTTCACCCCGCAACGATCACTAGCAGAGTTCTAAGTCCCAAACTTCATATCCATAGCACAGATCTCTTCCATTTCCACTACAGGAGTAGTTTGTAGGGGGAAAGCATGATGTTATCCTCTGTGTGAACTAGCCCATACAAGGAGACAAAATACACACCGTGGAAGTGTTTTACTCATGTAACCTACACAGGAAATGCTATGTTTGGACTAGCCTACCTGAGCTAGCTAGCAAAGGTAGCAATAACAGTGAAGACAGCATAGCAGTCAGGAAAACCTAGGGCTAAACTCAGGCTATAGTTACACTACAGAGAGTACAGTAGCACAGCTGCACCAATGCAGTCGCGCCGCTGTAGCGCTGCGAGTGCAAACACTAAGCCGACAGGAGACAGCTCCCGTCAACTTAATTACTCCAGCCCCTACGAGCAGTGGTAGCTTGTGCAGATGCTCTAAGCTGATAGGAGAAGCTCTCCTGCCGACATAACGCTGTCTCCACCGGTGCTAAAGTCGGTGCAACTTACATCTCTCACAGGAGAGGCATATTCACACCCTGAATGACATAATTTATACCGATTTAAGCTGCAGTGTGTACGTAGTCTGAGTCTCTGGTCCTGTCGTTTCGCATACCTTTCCCGAAGCTACAGGCCATCGGGTGGGCAAGTCCCTCACCTACCTTCCTTCCCTCCCTACCAAAATCACTTTGGCACCAGTGTGCAACTGCTTGCAGCAAGCTCCAAAATCATGTTACATGCAAAAAAATTGTAAGATAGCAACACCTCCCCTAATCTTCACCTCTCCTCACACAGTGCTTCTGTGAAAGGAATTACAGAAGAAATGGCATTGAACTTCTGGAGCAATATTTCCATGAATGGCTTCCCTAGTACAAATAAGTTAAATCTAGTTAAATACAGTTTCCGCCAATGGTCATTCATATTTGTAAAATGAATTCGTTTTGGCTAAGTTTGTGCCCCTTTTGTGTTCCCTTGTTGCCAATGGAGTGACATAAGTTCAATCAACTTAAAGCAGTGTCCACTTGCAGCGGTGGAGTAATTATGCCGGTGGGAGAGTGCTCTCACACTGACGTAGCACATCTTCACCAGATGCACTATAGTGACACAGCTGCACTGATGTAGCACAGTACTGTGGACTTGCCCTCAGTCATTCAGTAAGGCAACAAACCCAGTCAATCACAGCTCAGCAACACAACATGAATGCACAGTATCGAAGGCTTGCAGAATATGGTTTGCAATTAAACCAAAGAGGTAAACAAATTTCAAAAACAAAATCTGTTAAATACTATTGATTAGTGAATAAATCTGAGGAAATCTGATTTGATTCTGGGATAACCCCTCAACAGAAAGAAAGGCTAACTTGTTCAGGTAAATTGTGTGCTGTGAATTATTTGCTCAGTTCTATTGTGTAGCTCTTTATATTTTCAGTGATGTGTGGTGGAATACCAAATCTCTGACAAAATCTTAAATCTTACTTTTAGTCTTGTTGAGAAGGTTGGGGGGGAGGGGTGAGAGGGGAGAAGCTACTTTCACAGGTTTTATAGCACTACTCCAATTTAAATGAAGATATAAACCAACATGATTCAATGGTTTGCTACCCTCTGCTATTTGTAGATTAGACCTCAATTTGAACACGATTAGCCAAACGTCACAAAGTTTCAATGGTATATATCTTTGTCAATGGAAAAACCCAGCAGTAGCATAACTGATCTCTGTAGTTTCATACCATAGGACATTTGATGTACAACAGTGTTTCTTGCTCACTTGCCTCAGGGAAGGATGTTTTACTACAAAATCATCATAAGAGCATCAGTGCATTGACTATTTCTCAAAAAAATGCATTTTTTTTTAGGAAGGCTCTCACCGGCCACCTATCTTGTGCTATAACTCTGTGTATATCTAGGTTCATAAATCAAGTGGTATTTCATACTAGTTTTTGTGGATGATGGCAGGATGCACTTTCATCCCTTTCCCTGGATAAAAAATCAGATGTTCTTAGGCAATGAAACAGTTAAGGTCATAGGATTTGCCAAGCATCATGATGTAATTCCTTTGAGTTTACTCATTGCAAAGTGACTTAAGACTCTGGATAATGTTCTCTTTCTTGAGATTCCAAGGGGATCAGAGGACTGTCTCTATAAACAAGATTAAGCAGCAGTTGACTTAACGAAAACTTGACTTTAAATCAGGATGTCACTCTGTCATTGTGAACTTCTCAAGTTCTTCAATGCTTCTCACATAAAGTGCAGCCTCTTAAGTAACATTATAGCTTACAGGTTTCAGAGGAACAGCCGTGTTAGTCTGTATTCGCAAAAAGAAAAGGAGTACTTGTGGCACCTTAGAGACTAACGAATTGTAGTTATGGTTAAAAAAGAGTGACTGTATAAAAATTGCATGTTCTTACTCAACAGATCTGTTCTCTGTACATATTCAGAAGTATAACTTATAAGGCAAGTGACAAAAATAAACTTTTACTCCTTTTTACTCATATAGGCCTTGCAGAACTAACAGAGCTAAGAGAAATGAGTTAGATTCTATTCTTGTTCATACATCTTCTACAGAATTGTTAACTAAGATCTAAATGTAACTTATATACATGCAAGTCACCCAGTGAAACACAGTCTCTAAAACTTCATGCTTGTCCAGATACAGCAAAATGTTTTGTTTCTTATTTTGAAGACAGATTCACAGACCCCACAAAATTTGGCACGATTTTTTCTGCCACATTTTCCTATGTGCAAGCCACAAACTAGTCTAAGTCCTAGTGGCCTCAAGTTTGTAATTAATGGTTCACACATTTCTAAAAATAATGCTGCATTTCTCTTCATCTCAAAGTCAGTCTTTGCATAAGTACCATATCCTCCCTTAATAACCACACTAGGGTATTGTTTTGACATTGATACAGACTGAAGTATATTGGTTCCCTTTTTGGTTAACTTTTAAATTAATTTTAGTATATATCCTCTATTTAATGGCCATTGCAACCTTTGAATCTTATCCCTACTCTTCAAAAATAAAATAAAATAAATGTATTAAGAAAGCAAACGTTAAAGCCAATAAAGACATAGACCCAGAAAGATCTTTTGCTAAATTATCTCAGCATCAGGTGAATATTTTTCTTTGCCCTATTTTTTCCTTTAGGCCAGTGGTTCCCAAACTGGGGTTCGGGAACCCTTGGGGATTCACGAAATGTTACAGGGGGTTCTCAGGAAAAAAATTTCCTAATTGCGGCCAGAGCTCTCCATAGGGACCCCAGGCAGCACGGGACCAGCAGCCCGGAGCCCCTGGACTTCCAAGGGCTAAGCAGATCAAAGCAAGCATATCTATCACACTAAGGAGATTTAAATTTCAAGACTCCTTATAAGAAATGGAAAGGGAGGTGGATATTTTCTGCTGTTTTAAAATTAAATAGGCAGCTAATATTGTTTTTAAAATTATTATGAAGAACAAGTTTAAGCTTTGTTGTAACGTGCGTTGTTTGCCTGGACGGCTCAAGACCTGAATGCTTGTGTAGGAGGAACTCTTTGAGTTGGCTTCTTAAATACCTTCACGCTGTTTCACATCTGATACTCCTTGATGAAACATAGGAGTCTTGTCTCATAACAGGCTTATTCAAAATGATACAAGCTACGAAAGTGAGATCTTGGAAGAGTGTTGCCGTTTTCATAACCACTCAAAAAAATCAGCTTGCAATCAATGTTGCCAACTCTTGTGACATTATCACAAGTCTCATGATGTTTGGGGTGAAATCCTGGCTACTCTGAAGTCAGTGGCATTGAATTCAATGGGATTAGGATTTCACTTTAGTGTTTTTCTTAAAGCTTTAACTCCTCGACTCAGCTGATTAAACGAGATTCCCAGCTTTCATTAACACATAAAAGAAAGGACGTTTCTCGTTTTCATGGTTGCAGAAACAGCTTGAAAAGGTGAACTGTTAAGGCTCCAAAATCAGAAGACAAAAGTAACACCCATCCATGTACTATTTTTAAAATCTAATCTTTAAGTCAATCTCATGATTTCTGATGGGCGGATTCATGTTTTTGATTTTTTTTTTTAAAATGCTTGGGGTTCCCAATACCCTTATGCAGTGACTCCAGAAAACAAGAAATAAGGCCTCAGTTGCTTTCAAAGAACCAATATGGATAAAACTAAAGGTCTGATCTTGCTCTCACTGAAGTAAACATGAATTTTGTCACTGACTACAAAGGAAGAAAGATCTGGTTTTAAATCGTCATGCTTCCTTGTATCAAAAACTTACTGAAGATTTACAGAAAACTATCTAGGGACTGGTAGACTTAGGACTCTGACAGTGACTGGTCTCATAACTGGTCAAGAATTTTATCACATTTGAAGTCTGAAAATAAGTGTTTTATTCCCTTGATACAGCTCTGTTTCATATTACAAGCCATGGCCTATTCACCAGAGACTTGTAAAACTTGTTACATGCCATCAAGAGCGGGTGTTGATATATTGGAGAGGGTTCAGAGCAGAGCCAACAGAATGATTAAAGGATTAGAAAATATGCCCTATAGTGAGACACACAAAGAACACAATATATTTAGTTAAACACAGAGAAGTTAAGGGGCGACTTGATTACAGCCTATAATTATCGACATGATGAACAAATATTTAATAATGGGCTCTTCAATCTAGCGAAGAAAGAAGCAACACAATTCAAAGGCTGGAAGTTGAAGCTAGACAAATTCAGACTGCAATAGGCATACATTTTTAACAGTGAGGGTAATCAACCATTGGAACAATTACTAAGGATTGTGGTGGATTCTCGATCACTAAAAACGTTAAAATCACGATTGGATGCTTTTTCTAAAAGATCTGCTCTAGGAATTATTTTGGGTGAGTTCTATGCCCTGTGTTAGACTAAATGAACACAATGGTCCCTTCTGGCCTTGGAATCTATGAATCTATATCAGAGTCTGTGTTGACAAAGTGTAAATTCCTGTAAATAGCTTTCTTCACAATGACACAGCACTTTGGAATGAATAAATTGAGACGGACAGTGAAACCTGACCTGATTGAATAGAAAGTCTTACAATGGGGAGATGCTTATTAAACTATTTTTCAATTAATGACAGACACTGATTATAATATTTAGGGCCATATTTTGCCCTCATTTACACCTTGCACATCACCCTTGAATTCAGAATTTTGCCTTTAATATCTTACTCATATTATGGCATATTGTACACCCTACAAATTAGAAAAATTCCAGCTCCAGTTAAATCCTAGTCTCAGTTGCCAAATTCAAGAGATGTTTTTGTACATATGCTACAGGCTTGCTATCCTTGAACCACCATTGGAAGTAAGTGACTGTTACTCTGCTAAAACAATCCTTCCCATTTAATCAACTCCATTCATTTTCTAGGCTGCGCTTGCTAGACTCAGGCCACTGTTGGAGCAGCGGTTGCAGGTGGATTACACTGCAATCATCCTCCAGGTGGACTTTTCAATACTTCTAGTAAGAGCAGGTTGAACTATTCATTGTGCAGCCCAGCTCCCACAGGCAATGAAACTGGTCTAATAGATCTTTCGATCACTAACTTCTGCCCTGCTAGGGACCCTTCTTTAAGGCAACAATGTGTTCATACCCAGGGCCACTAAAGTTCTAGATAGAGGTTAGTAGATTCTTTCCCTTCCCTATCAAGGCTGCCCCTTATCTTCTCAATTGGATTATATTCTGATCATTGGATTACTTCAAGCACATGCATTATATGTCTGGTTGGTACCTAATTCTTCTTCATATACCTGACTGTGTTATGATTTCCACTCCCTTTTTGCTCCCACATTCCTGCTCTTGTCTATAGGGTGGTCACACCTAATATTTTCTAGTTTTGCCTTTACAATTAGATATCATTGCTGTGATATTCGTAGTATTCCTTCTTTCTATCATTAGTATAAAGAGTACTGAATGCTGCAGTAACTTTAATTGGTTGTAAAGGCTATTGAAATGATTTTATATGTGACCATTGTATATAGAAAATCAGGTTTTTATTTAAGAAACCTAACACATGCATTCTGACAGTATAGAAAGAGGAAAAAATGGGCTCAATACTGGGTGAGGATACTACTTGGTTTCCCAACAGTGGTTTGTGCCTACTACAAATTATTTCCCCATCTCTTAACTGCTTGAAAAAAGTATGTGTTGAGTTGTCATACATCTGATTCATCACCACATCATGAATAATATATTGCATCCCATATATAGGAAATGTATATACAATTGGGTCCTAAGTCTACCATCAAATCTGCAGTTTTTGTATTTCTGCTTTTTACTGTGACATAAGTGATGGAGAGAGCTCGAAAGCAGCCTCCTTTACTTATGTTTCCAGCCACGTGAGTTTCACTGTGCTCCAAATATGTGGATCAAGTCCAATTATTGGGTCATATTGTACTGTTAAATCAAGGTAGAGTTCTGCTTAAAAGTTAACTGAAGAGTTCTGATTAAAAATTGATGCAACTATGTGGCCCATTGCCCTCAGTCTGCATGCGTTATTACTGACATTTGGAAATGTTATAGACATTCATACTCTATTAGTTATAGTTATAATTGCAGCACTTCCTTTCAGAGATAACAACACCACCAAAAAACCGATACAATGGCCATTCCTTTTATTAGTGAGAGCTGTAAACAAATAGCATGAGCCATATTCATCTTCTGTTAAAGCCTTGTTCTTTTACCCATTTGATCATAAAGGCCTTTGACTGATACACCCTAGGACAAACTGAGAATGGCCTGAGCAGGACTATCGTCTAATAAAAGTAAAGAATTGACTTGTTAATCTCTATTTTGATGTTAATAGAATCTAAGAAGGAGAAATTTATTTGCATAGAGGGTGATGAGAACATACCTAAAATAATGGAGTGCCTCTATAAAATTTCTAAGGCACCCTGGCATGTTTGCTAATGTAATTCTTTGTTTGATTTGTCAAGTAAACACCCCTTTTTATTCTTGCAACACCCCTGTTCCATTAACTATGAGAAAGTATAATCCGAAGAACAATCCTTCTGTTACTGACCCACTTGGGTCCTGCTTGCTATTCTTAAAATATATTCCTCCTCAATAGGCATTTCCTGGTCAAGGTTCATATAAAATCTCATAAAAGTTACCCAAAAGTTATGAGAATTATTGTTCAGGATTCTTCATCACACAATGCACATTTAGGCTTAGCTACTCATATCAGCGATTATGAAAATTTTATTTGAAAATCAGAAGGATGCTCAGCACTTTTGTGGGCAAAGAAATGAATAGGGAGTTTGTTCTAAGTCAGAACAAGGCAGGGGAACCATTGGAACGGCAAATTACATAGATAAGAATATTCTTGGTGTACATAGCCAGTATAGCTAGAACTTTGGTCGAGATGCAAGCGGGGGAATAGTCCCGCTCTTGTGGGGAACTTTCCTGGCTTCTGCACTACCCCTGTGAAGTGGGCTAGCGAAAGGATCTGAGTCCTTGCTCCCACTTCCTTTACCCAGTGGCCTCCCTGCCCTTGAGGACTCCCCTTCCACTCTTCTGTCTGGCAGAGTCCTCGTAACCCCAACAAGGCTGGGCCCAGGATTCCTGGGGGGCTCGACCCCCAACCCTGCTGTGGTCACCTAGGACAGGGGCTAGGGTGTCCCCACTCCGGGATACTCTCTCTGCACTAGGCACTTCTCTGACCCACTGATCATTACATACAAGTTAAAGCAAATGCAAGTTATTTAATCAACAATTAATTTAAAAAACAATAAGGAAAAATGGGAAGGGTTAAAGGAAACACATCACCCCGCTCTGTGGCAGGGAACATCACAAACAGTGTCTCTGGAATGTCAGGGCAGTTCACAGTCTGTTCCTTGTAAGTCCCAGGCCTTCTTCTCAGGCCCTGGCTTTGCTGCAGGGATGCTGTGGGTTGGACACTTGCTCTGGTGGTGGCCACACGCTCTCAGGCTCTAGGTGGCAGGGCCCTTCTTCCCAGTGTCGCCCCCACCATGTCGGGGTTATGATCTGAGCCTGACCTGCAGAGCCCCTTGGCTGAGGCGTCTCCCTGTGCTGGGCCTGCTGCCCCGGGTCCCCCTCAGTCTCCCCAGCTGCTCAGCGCACCCAGCTCCGGACTGCTCCAGCCCCAGCTCCACCATTCTATCTCAGCACGGCTGCTGCTGCTCTGCCTCCAGCTCCCTGGGCTGCTTCTTTGGCCCCTCTGGCTCTGGTTGCTGCATCTCTGCTCCCAGGACAGGTCTGCTCTGCAGGCTGCTTCCATGACTCTGCTCCCAGCACCGACCTGCTTCGTGGGCTCCCTCTGCCTCTGGTTGCTGCATCTCTGCTCCCAGGACAGGTCTGCTCTGCAGGCTGCTTCCATGACTCTGCTCCCAGCACCGACCTGCTTCGTGGGCTTCTTTTCTGCCCCTCTGGCTCTAGTTGCTGCAGCTCTCCTCCCAGGGCAAGTCTGCTCTCTCTGGGCTGTGCCTCTGGCTTTGGGGCTGCAGTTCTGCTCCCAGGACAGCGTCTGCTCTCACTGGATCTGGCACAGCTCAACTTGGGCCCCTGCTTTCTCCTTAGCTCGACCCACTCTGTCTGACCCAGGCAATTCCAGCTCACACGGAGGACGGGACCTCCCTGGCCTCCTGACTCTCTGATTAGCCTGCTCGCCCTGTCATTCAGGCTGACCAGGAGCATTGGCCTCTCCCCATTGTTCCTGGGGTCTGTCAGTCTCAGGGTCCTGATTCCCCATCGACCCTTCCCCCTTTTTAGTACTGGGAGCTAGCAACTAAAACATCCCCACTGAATGTTAGTAAGGGGGCAACAGTCCCCTTACATAGGGAGCCAGATACACGGAGACAGAAATACCACCTACAATCAGATGCTCAGAAAACAAGGGATAAGTGCATAGAAAATGTTCTCAATGGACATCAGTCAAAATCTCCCATTTTCATGTGAAGATCCTCAAAAGAAGAGATTTTGGTCCTTCATAGTAACACGGTAATTGGAAGTAGAAAAGACTCACATTGTAGAGTGAATCCCCAAGCCAGGCAAGGCGTATAGATAGTACTATGCATCCATATATTTAAATTCAGCTTGTAGCTTTCTGTGAATTATAAATCTGCTTTCATGCCAGCATGTTGACTTTAGGCATATATATTTCTTGGACCACCACAATTAAAATCCAATACTGAATCTGAGAGTACAAGGAATGGAAAAGCATGATTTGACGGAATATGGGAGATAAATGACGAAGTATGTCTTATAATGAGTCTTCATACGAAACAAAGTGCTTGTACTAGAGGCAAATTCCATTTATGTAATACTCATGATAGGATTCTCATAAATTAAGAGATTTGTTGATTGCAACCCAGTGATTTTCAAAAGTTTTTTAAACAAGGAAAACATACTTGTACTTCTATTATTATGCCAAAAGAGGGCACTTGAAGGTCTCAGTATAGAGGCCAAAACATAATCAAATCTAGCTGTACATGGATTACTTTTCAGGAAGGTTTCAGAAACGTCTCCTACTTTATGCCAGACTACACAGCAATGTAGAATCTGTCCCCAGACAATGGGCTTTTTCAGACAAACAAGAGTATCAATTCTTTTAAGGGAAAATCATGCTGCAATATGACAGCGTCCTGAAGGAGGGGAAAAAAACCCAAATATTATAGAACATGCTTATACACCATCCAAATGCAAAAAGGAGCTTTAAAAATGGACATTGCAATAATAACAATCTTTCCTTTTCTCTTCTTTTGGGATTTTGTTTCTTAAGGGTAACGTCATCTTTCTTCTTGTTAATCTAACATTTGTCAAAGAGTTTAAGGTCACCTACTGCTTTACCTCACCACAATAAAAGGTTAACACCTAGACTTCACCAGTTAGACCCCAATCTGTAAAATCTCACAGTGCCAGGGTGGCATTCAGTGCCTCAATCCCGGTAACAAATGGCTGTGGGTATATCTACACTGCAGTGTAAACCCAGGGTTCAAACTCAGTCTCAAGCCTAACCCCCCTTCCATCTACACACAAATTGTGCTGCCCCAGGGCCCGAGGATCCCATGGGGGTGGAGGGTCCAAGCATGACTCAAGCTGAGGCTCAGGATTCAAGCCCTATTGCTTTGCAGTGTCGATGCAGCACCACTAGACTTGCGCTCTGGTAGTCCACTGAAAGTATTCCATAATCCTATGAGCCAACTTTCTTTGTCCTCTGGACAGTCAAGTTTTCCCACACAGCACCACAAACAAAGGGCTAGAGGGGCCCACATTTTGGGAGGGCACTACAAAGTCTGGGATATGGGTGGCTGGACTCAGGACCACATACTGCAGTGTAGACACTGGAGCCCCAGAGTTCAACAATTTCTAACCACCTGGGGTTACAAATGAGTGTAGACACTGAAGCCCTAGGTTAACAAACCGAGGGTTTACTAGCTCAAATTCTACTGACCTTGGGCTTACATTGCCATGTATGCATACCTTGTATTCCCATACAGAACACTTGCTTCTTAAGTGGCTCTTTGAAAATGCAGCTTTTATCTAACTGCATTTCCACTGATATGGAGACGTGAGTGTGGAAAATACTCACCACTCATTATTGAGCTCCGCTTGTTAGTTCTGATTTTGATCTTAAGCTATGGCTACATTAGAGAGTTTACAGTGGCGCAGCTGCACCGCTGTCAGCTCTCTATGTAGCTGCTCTAAGTTGACAGGAAAGAGCTCTCCTATTGGCTTAATTCCTCCAGCCCCTGCGTGCGGGGGCAGTTATGTTGATGGGAGAAGCTCTCGACTGAAGCCGTAGTGAATCCATAGCCTTAATTACAGTGGTTTTTCTACAGTGGTGTAGCTCCATTAATTTTCATGGAAGTACTCCTGATATACATTGGTGTCAGTGAGGTTAACATTAGGCCCAGAGTGGTTATGGACTAGATTCTGCAAGATACTGAGCAGTTCTACTGAAGAAAAATCTGATGATAAATAGCTTTAAAATACAAATGAGTTAATATAAAGTGCAGTTATTTGATGTAAAATAAATTTTATAATGAAAATATTAACTTTGTGCGAGAGTGTCTTGCACTGCCCATATTGGTATTTGGATTGGTTAAAATATTTGGTATTTAGCTGAAACCCCCAATGATGAGGAGACATATTACTAGAACAGAGAATTTCTGCTTGTGTATCCTTTCCCCTCATCTATTCAGTTTCAGAGTAGCACACTTTAGGAGACTGGGATCTTGTCTAAAGTGGTTGCCCATCACACACATATTTGTTACAGAAGCAGAAACTAAAAACATTTACGGCTCCAGGTAAAAAGTATTCACTTTCCACACCCCTGTTGTAAATATCCAGCAGAAAGCTCATGCAAAATAAATACAGAGATCTGGCTTTTATGTTATCTTTTCAATCTATCAGCATTCTAATCCTAAATGGGCTTATACATGCTCTACAAGTGAGAGAAAATAGTCTTCTGGCTGTATGAGAAATTTAATCCATATTAAGTCATTGTGTATATTTTTATATTCCTTACTGTAGAGCTAGAGAAAAATGTAGTGTATGCTGATAAAGAATGCAGGGCAGAGCAGTTGATTGAGACCTTGAAGGGAATGTTGGTGGGAAGAATAGAATACTATCGTTTTAAAAGTACTAAATCCAGCGCTTGAGTTTTTCTCTCCTAAAATGTGGAGAATCACAAAAAGACATGACAGGTAAAGAAGAGAGGCTAGGACGATACATGACCAAAAGGAGAATAGGGGAATGATCATGTTTTACAGCTACATGTCTATGTTTCTCAGCAATCTTTACCTGTTATTTGCTGGACCCCCCGGTTTGTCTGCTGGACACTGCTTTTTGGATCTTGTTTTATTTAGAAAAGTCAGTCAGGATTGCATTAAGATATTTCCAGAGCTTACAGCGGGAGATTTCTACATTGTCTTTGTGGCTCAGTTGGATTACATAGCTGCATAGTTCAGCAAAAGAAGTTCTGGATGAAGGAAATTGTCAGATAATGATGGAGGAACAACTAGGTGAAGGATAAAAGATCTTATTACTGCTTATTACTAGGGCTGACATGCCACCTTCCCACCTCCCTCCAGTCTTATGAACCATCCTTTATGTAAAGTCTCTCAGTGCCAATGTCTTTTTGTGTGCCACACAGAGTATATGTACTTAAATGGGTCCTATGGACTAGACTCAAACCATGACCACTTCATCTTTCCACAATCAGGGGAGGTATTTGCTATGGTGTGGGGGTGGGGGGGACACTCCTCCCCTCCCGACCTTGGTTCCCTCCATCCCCCAGACTTTTCATAGCACCTCACCAGCTGGTGCTGCAGTGTCTCTACTGGGCTTGCGGGGGCTGCTGTGGGGCAGGCTGGGCTCGGAATCCTGATTGGTTTGTTGTCAGTGCTGCCCCCTGCTCTGCAGACCAGCCATCAGTGAGATACCCCACCAATCCATCGCCCTTCTCCCTCTCCAGCATAGGGCTGACAATGCCACCTTCCCACCTCCCTCCAGGATGGGATGAGCCCACTAACCCACCATGAGCAGCTGCAACCTCAGTGGGGAGGTGGAAGCGGGGAGAGAGAAGCAGGATGCTGACGTAACTTCCCGCCCCCCGAATTCTGCTGAAATGATGCCAGTGATTTGCATAAAAGAATTTTCTCATTCAGATTACCTGAAATCCGGATTATTATTCAAAACTTGGTATGTGTATAGTCCTAAATGGGGAAGAACAGAGGGAGGAGTGTAGGAGGGTGGTGAGGAATGTGTGCCTTTCAAAAGAGCCAAGGATTGCATATATAATGGTGCAACATGCTCAGACATATGGGCCTAGATTTTAAAGATTTTGGATGCTTCAGCTTTTGGGTGCCCAAGTTGAGATTCCTTAAAAAGCCAGATTTTCAGTGATGTGGAGCAATCACCCTCTGAAAATCAGGCCCCTCTAGTTGTCTGAAGCTGGATACCCAAAAACACCCAAAAACGTAATCACTAATATTTTTGAAAACTGACCATGTACTACAGTCCATCTTAAAAAAAATAAATCAATGCAAACTAGACACCACTGTTCTAGGGCTCATTTGAATCCCACACAAAACCTGATAAGAAATGAAATGCACTAACTATAAAAATAAATGAAAATAATAATGGCTAAACCTTGAAAGGTTTGCAGTTGGTTTTTGCTTGGATACTGTAGGGCAGTGGTCAACCTGTGGTCCATGGACCACAGGTTATATCTATGATTTTCAATGGGGTCTGCACCTCCATTCGAAATTTTTTAGGGGTCTGCAAATGAAAAAAGGTGGAAAACCACTGCTGTAGGGAATGCTCCTGCATTGGCTTGGGAACAGTCTAAGTACCTTAAGAGGTCTTTGGAATGTCGCCTTGCCAGTTTTAAAAATCAGTAATAAAATGCTCCAAGTTGAAAACACTCTCCTGCACATTATTGCATATATTAATACAGCCATCTGTATAAATCACATTATGATATTCCAGAATATATAACCAGGCAACATATATCTCAGATCCTACAAGCAGCAGGTATTGGTACCTTACTAGAATGGATGTATCTAACAATTTGGGTACTAACAAAACAGTGTTCCAGAATTTTCTATAGTGATGTGGATTCAGGATAAAGTAATTTGTTATGAAAAATAAAATAACAAAGGTAACTGTGGAGTGGATTTCACTTCCACGGGTCTAGCTCTTTGATCAAACACTACGGTATATCCAAGTTTTTCTATTAACGTATTTTACAGGTGGTGAGATTATTTTGGTGCACTTATGTTTAACCTTAATGTCTGCTTTTTTAAAAGAGGAGAAACTGTGTCTCAGCATCTCAAATTGTCAAAGCAACCTACTGGAGTTTTCTTTTTATAGATTAAAAGAAATGTCCAGATGACGAAAGGATTCTCAGTAGCAAAACTATCACACCATGATTACTCTGCCAGCAACATCCCATCTCAAAGTACACATGGCTGCATAAACAGAAAGCTCAGAAACTTTCAGTGATACCCACAACTTTTTCAATTACATTTGAAACTTCATGTCATCTCAAGAGATTCACTAGCACTGGAGCTGCTACTGAAAATGTCAATTCTATTCTCTTTTTAAAAAATCACTTTATTTTTGAATGGGTCAAAAGTAAGTTATCTCCCCCTGCTAGGGACCCTCAAGTTTAACATTAGAAGAAGTTTTGTGACAGTCTAGTAAACCATTAATGAGATTTCTTTTTGTGAGAGACAGATGTAAATGTATCCCTCTAATCCTATCCTTTCAGGTCCCTGTCTGCCGATGAATGTTAATAATTAGTAGTTGCGTTCCCCCCTCCCTCTTTATAAAATTGCATTCTTCATAAATTCATCATCCTCTTTTTTTGTTATGTTTTGTTTTCTCAAAGTACCAGCAGCCCTGACAGCCTCCCTTTGTTCTTATGTTTATAAATTATTTATAATGTAGAAATATCTCTTCTTAGTCTTAAAAAATAAACTAATGGGTGAACATAACATACTGCCAGCAGCAGATCTACCACAAGCTTTAAAAAAAAGAGCTCACACGTAACAAAGGAAGAAGGAAAGAACATTGCATGAAAATCTATTTATCTGAGTGTACACTGAGTTTTGTTTGCAGATGTGAAATACATCTGAGTTACTCTCACTTTATGCTCTTTTTCAATTGCTTTTCCAAACTAAAACACCTTCACTGACTCCACAAAAGTAGCCTCTTTTAGGACTTCTCAACACTCACAATTTGTACCACTTTAACTATACCTGTATACTTAAAGCGGTACAACCCTCATAGTGTGGACAGTTATACTCATATAAATGTACCTATAGTGCTATAGGTTAATTCTGCATGGGAAGGGGAATAAGTTTACATTAGTATAAAGGCACCTTTAAACACGTAAACTATGTTCACACTAGGGGCTGTACTCCTATAATTATACTGGTAAAAAAAACCCCACACCCATAACTAATATACTTCTACTGATACAGAGACTGTACAGACCAGCACTCTGTCTCTTTGGGTTTTAAATAGGAGTGCCACAAAAATTCCATACATTGCACTGCATTTAGTGAAGGCTAACAGCCATGCACCCCAAATTTTTACATTTCTTAAACACAAATCAGTATTGAAAAATAACAGTATTTGCCACATAGTGAATAGCAATGAGTGATTCATTTTCTAAGTCTATGGCTCCTTATCTCTGTTCCACATAGTCACCAGCAGGAGTAGTAACCTAACCACATATATGACCAGAATGATTATTAATTAAGGTAAACATAACTTAATTCTGTATCATGCAGTCTTATATAAAATGTATAGTCAAACCTTTATTTTGCAGTAAGTTAGCACGTCAACAGAGATGGCTTAAAAGTCATAGTATTATACTGGAAATATATCCAGGGCTTAGATAAACAGCACTCCTAATAATGTTAATGCTGCCTGGCATGTAACTTAGATAGGAATCGGATCACCACCTTACATCAGCTGTAAGGATTTTGTACCAAAGCAGAAATAACATCTTATCTTCCATCTGAAAATGGGACAGAGTGATGTCATGAGTTATTTACGGACTTACTGCAAAACAGCTCCATGGTAATATCAAAAAGGGTAATTGTCCAGCCATTCACAGCAATGGTTCCGCAATGCCTCAAATTACCTCATCCACTCCTAAAACATAAGTTCCGCCCAGAAGTAGCTATCAGCCACTATGTCAGCAGCAACACTGCATGACAACAATAATACAGGAACAAAAACCAAAAAAACGAAAACAAAAACCCAATCTCCATTTAAAGTAAAGGGAAATTTATTAGTAGAAATGGACTTGATGTATGTAGGATCCATGCTCTAACCCAAGTTCAAGGGTGTCTGGAGAAAAGACTTTGGTTTGGTTTTGCAAGTAGCAGCTCAGATTGGCCAGAAGCCCTTTGCAAATTATTCACACTGGTTTTTGACTGGTTTCTGACTTTTCAGGATGGGCTATATCTTGGCCAGAAAGAACACTCATGAAAGACCTTTAGAAATCACTAGTAGAGGTGCTTTCTGAATGAATGAAAGAGGAGGCAGCTCCAACAGCTTGGGGTGTGTGACTCAGTTTAGACAAAGCCAGCATGGACAGAGCCAGCTTGAAGCTCAGCCAGATTCTCAGAATGAATCTGAACCCACTTTACATCGTAAAAGTGTGGAGAAGTCCTTCACCTACTCCCACTCCTTGCCTTCAACACCCCACAATAAGCTTCTGATCTTTGTTGAAATCCGTTTTGGGATTGTCTCTAAATCTATGTTGGGATAGCTGCAGGGTAAGATGCTAGGGTTGAATGGATTGGGAAAACAATACATTTAGGAGAAACTCTGAGTGGGAAGCCCCCAAGCACATATGTTTTAAATAAAAGAGCTAAGCAGAGCCCAAAGGAGAGACTGCTCCATGACTAGAATATAATCCACAGGTAGCAGGCCTGTCAGGAGACATTTGGTGAGTCAAGGGAGTGTTGTTGGGGATTGGAAGAAGGAGTTGCTGGTCAAGATGGTTGTTTAGAGTAAAGAAACAATGAGTTGGCACCACAGAAGATTGGAGGAAATGAGAAAGTTGTGCTTGGGTTGGATGAAAGGAGAGGAAAGCTAGAGAGGTGGGGAGGAGGGAAGAGACCCCAGCAAGATGGTCTAAATTCAGATAAGCATCTAGGAAAAAATGCTAAGCAGCTGTAGCTTCGTTGTTTTCAATGGAGTAACATAAGCAAGAAGTGGGTCCCTAAACTTTTCTGCATTTTCACACTGAACTTCCAGCTCTTGGAAAGTTCACATAAAATTACTATCTACCTTAATTATTTCAATTCTGGCATTGTTTCATGACCATAAAAACCACCATGGTTACAATACAATTCTGCCTTGGTTTAATCTGACTCTCAAATTTTGCACAAATATAAGTACTCACCTCTCTTTTTATTAAGCTCTCTTTTGTAACACTTTTGTATTTAAGGCCACTTTCTCCTTGACCCCCAGCTGCATTAAACCTATAACTAAATTTGTAACTAAAAATGGGCTTATACAAATACCAAATATTGATATACCTCTGAATTTAAGGGATATGGGGAGGGGAGTGCAGAATTCAAATTCAAATTTTTTTTGTCTGGTCTGTATCTATAATGGACCAAACCAAATCCCAGATCTAAGCACTCTTGAACTTCATTGGTTACAAAATCCAGATCCAAAATTTTGTGACTCAGGCCCTTCTCTAGTTATAACAATATCTTTTTATAACACACAAACTGCCTGACTCCCTGGTGCCATTAAAAATACAGTATACAAAGGCTTTAAGCTTAAAATACAGCATGATTATTTGATAGCAGGAGGTGTCAGGTGGAGACAGAGACACATGGATGGAATTGACTTGAGGCACGTCATAAGAAAATAAGGGTGATGTGATCACAGTACTTACAGTGTGTGCAGCAGCTGTAGAGTTCTACATGGCAGGTTCCATCATACATTTCACATAAAAAAAAAAGATTCTGAGTAAATGATGGGTGAATACAGAATGAATTGTAGTGTATGACAAGCCACTTTCTCTTTGTTTAATATATAAATCAGGAGCACTTATGAATTGATATTAATTAAAATAATGTATTTGCTTTCTTTCGACAGTTATGTCAGCCTCATTAAAAACTGAGTGCTAAATCTTCATTAGATTTTCAATATTAAAATACTTTCATGAAAGATGAATGAACATTTAACTTGTTGCTGGTCATGTTGAGAAAAAAGGGAAACCATCAGGGATGTAATCCTGGCCCAATCAAATCAATAGAGTTTTGCTATTGATGTCAGTGGGGCCAGGATTTCACCCTAAATGTTTAGCCTGGTGGGAAGAAGATGTAATTTTCCCAAACTTTTTATTCATCATTAACTTCTGATATTGCATGGCCATGGCTAAAATTTTCAAACCCACCTAAGTGGCTTGGGAGCGTACATCCATTTTCAGCAGTGATTTAGGTACATAAGAAGCATTAGTCTCATTGAAAGTCAATGAGATTTAGGCTCCTATCTTACTTAGGTGCTTTTGAAAATTTTATCCCATGTCTTAAACTCGAGTAATTGAATCAAGTAAAAAACAGTATTATTGTAACTATGGCTAGTCTATATCAGATTTTTTTTTTTTTTTTTACTAAGAACAAAGGGAAACTAAACAATTAGAACCAGGGCCGGCTCTAGGCTTTTTTGCCGCCCCAAGCAAAAAATTTGCCGCCCCAACTTCCGAGAGTGCAACTGCCGGAATGCCACCCAAGCAAAAAAAAAAAAAAAAAGGGTGGCAGGAACGCCGCCCCTGGAATTGTGCCACCCCAAGCATGTGCTTGCTTTGCTGGTGCCTAGAGCCGGTCCAGACTAGAACATATGAGAACAATATAATTCAAATCAAACAGGGTACTTGCAAGATTGTTGATTGGGCTGTGGTTTGGATGACATTACTAGGCACAGCCTGACTGGACCAAAAAGTAAAAGGCAGTTTCTCTGGGTAAGTCTACAGTGCATTGTAAACCTGGGTCTGTGGACTCAGTGTTTCCATGCCTGTGCTTGAGGGTCCACACTGCATTTTAAACCGGGGTTTACAATTGCTAGATCCGGGTCCCATAGCTGTGATAACTAAGCCATACTGCACTATGACTCGAGTCTGCGGCTTGACCTGGGTCCACACTGCAAAATGACAGGACTTGGATCCGAGTCTCAGCGGGACTTGGGTTCTGACCCTCCTCCCCCATCCTCTCCAAGCAAGGTCCTAGGACCTAGGTCCTGAGCGCTTGCTGACCCAAGTCAGACTGCTTTGTGTGTGGACAGAAAGGGGGCTTGGGCTCAAAGCCTGAGTCAGAGCCTGGGCTTAGTGTGCAATACAGACGTACTCTCAGAGTTCTATGTGTTGAGCCTTGCTAGCTCTCATCTCTTAGATATCCTGTACCCTGTTTCAAACTGCTGTAAGTTTAGCAGGGATGAGTGGGCCAGAGTGAAAGAAGACAACAGTTATCAAGTTGAAGCAAAATATTGTACTTTGCATATTCAGTTGTAACTCTGATCAGTGAGCTCCTTAATTCTGTGGTAGCTGTAGACTTAAATTGGTGCAAATGTAACTGTAATAGCCTAAGTTGGTCTGATCCCTATCCAAAAAGCCATTTAAAACAATCTAGTTGTCTTCTTTCAGATGTGTTGTCTTAACGGAATTAGTTTATAAATGTGTCTATGTTGGGGGGCGGGGGAGGGAGGTAGATCTTATAATTATGTTTTACCTGAATGGATCCTGCATGGACATGGAAACATCAGATTCTCTCATCAATATGTTTATTCATTAAAAAGCCACAAGGTGGTGGTGTGGTGTCACTTTTTAAAACAACAACAACAAAAAAGAGGTTTTGTTTAATGAGCTTGAACTCACAAGCCTGCTCATCTAGTGAACTGTGACTTTTCAAATACCAACCCATTAATGTCAAAGGCAATACTGAAGGGAACAGTTCTGTTTGATTTAAAAAATACAGACAATGTGAAGTCCACTATGCTCTAATATCTATCACCTATGGGGCTCCATTCATGCCTAATGCTTTATTCAAGCTAAACCTAGTTTTTATATATCAGATTAATACATATCTACAGCTTTGCACCTTTCTATTTTGATTTTTTTATTATCAGGGCTCGCTGGGGCCATTTTCATTCCCTTACTATAGCATCTGCAAGCAGGTGGATTAGAGATAACTCTCATTGTGCTTTGTTTTCTCCTGACACTGTCATTAATCATTCCTTAAGCCACACTTCAACTTATAGTAATCAGGACTGGCTGTTCCCGAGCTGCACAAGAATTGCCTTTCACAATGTAATGTGAAATTGGAAGCGAATGGCTGAAGCCAGACGCTTCTTCTGCATTCCCCATCTATCTCATCATTTAGGTATTTATCCATCTCAGGCTTGTACAGGGAGCATCTCTTTCCTTCCCATGAGGACACAGATTGCAACAGAGGATCAGATTTGTTACCCAGGCTTTGGGCTTTGATTGTCCTCTTATAAATTCGGGATTAAAGTGAAATTTCCCACAGGGGTATGCAGGATTTGCTAGCATTTAACTGTTTAACCTGGCTGTTTGTGAATGAGAATCCTGTGGTCAACTATTCCATAGAGAATATTATGGTAAGCCAGCTCTGAATGGCAGACATTTTGGTAAATTCCTGTAAAGACTGGTACAGTTGATTCCAATTAAGTTCATACCGGATAACAATTGTTTTCTTGTACATGATGAACAGTAATCTTATGATAAAAACAGTTGTCTAAGTATTCCCTTGTGAAATATAGATGTCTGCCTTAGAATAAATGCAGATCTTCAGAAAGTTATAGTCCTCTATGTATGCTTTTACAATCATTGTGCATTAATTTGTCTTGAATTTGGTCTTATCTTCCACTGTGTACAATAGTCATATTCTCTAAGCTGTTAGCCAATTTTAGTAACAAAGACTAGCTAATCACATGTATAGTAGTATGGTATTTGAATGGACAAAAACTGTGAACAAGCTACACTTGATATATTAATAAAGATGAATACAAAGTTCTGGAAAGCATGCTGTTAAATTTCTAGCCAAAACAGATGGATTTTTCCTGGTGTTTCAATGTGATTCTTATAGACAGGAAAGTGCTTCTAATGTGCTATTCTCTACAAAACTGAAAGCAAGGTGAAGAATGTTCAACCCACATTATCTGTCTTTTAGTTTTAGATTTGGAACCATTTAAGGGAAAAGATTTTAAAACAAGTCAAAATCATTTTTGTTATCTAGTTTAAAGAGATTGTATGCTCACCACTGTATATATATTCTGTTTAACGTGGATGTGTTTTTAAAATGACTACAAGGATAGTGCCTACGATAATGCCTATGAGGATCTCATGTGCTTTTCCAAGAGAAATAGAACATCCAAGCAACAAAAGTACATAATTTAACAAAACATTTTAGCTTACAGTGAAATCAGTTCCTGTGAAGGGAATGGACTTACTAATTAAGCTCAATTCTAACCCTCCTTCCTTGAGAAATGTTTATATCTTATTAAAAGTTTGCCTCATTTTTAGTTTGTGAAAAATGTGCCAAATTTCCAAAATAAGCTTTCATGGGATTTATTTTGAAAAAAATCAAAATGATTCTTATTTACCTTTTAAAAAGGAAGTGTTCTAAAGACCTCAGTGAAAGAGCCCTGTATACTGTCAATTACAAATCTATATAATGCAGACTGCAATTAACTTATAGACAAATATATTAATTTTTCTTTGCTTTAGTCAGATTTTCTGCATAAAGAACCTGCAGTTATGACAGGCACTGATCTTCCGCTAACCACTGTCTCAGTGAAAGGAAGCAGTTTGGTTGTATAATTGTACCTGTGAAATCATCAGAGGCTGTGTGCACATTACTAAATATCTTTATCATTTAGTATTTCTCTCATGGCATTAAATGAATACTCTAAAGGAACGAGCATGCCTTTCTATTTATATGAAATATCCTCTAGATTCACATGAATAATTTTCAGCTGTGTATAATGCTCCTGAAGTAACCTCTTCATTTCCATTGTTTTAGTGTGAAATCATTTCCTCAGGAGATAATTAGAGTTGCTCCATTTATTACATTAAATGATTAGCATGCACTTGAAATGATTCAGTATATTTTCCTTTATTGCTGATGACTCTTAAATATGGGCCTACATTTTTAATGGATAAATTAAGGTGGTCTTGGCTCTCTGTGGTTGTGTCTGTAGCAAAACAAGAGAGATTTTCTTTCCCAAACATAGGCCAGGCGTGTTGTGTACTATACACTTAGACTGAAGAGCTCCTGTTCAAATGAACATCCCACCTGGTCCAACAAAGAGCCCAGTAACAGTCTGAAGGCAAAACAGGCCTTAAATGACAGCACTATGTCTGCTACTATGCAGTGGTGTGTGTGATAAATAACTAACTTAAAGTGTTTTAAGATCACAGTCCTACAAAGAAAAGGAGTACTTGTGGCACTTTAGAGACTAATAAATTTATCTGAGCATAAGCTTTCGTGAGCTACAGCTCACTTCATCGGATGTAGCTCACTGAAAGCTTATGCTCAAATAAATTGGTTAGTCTCTAAGGTGCCACAAGTACTCCTTTTCTTTTGCGAATACAGACTAACATGGCTGCTACTCTGAAACCGGTCCTACAAAGGGGCTCAACTCAAGTGGATCTACATTATCTGAACAAGCAAAATCCCCTTCAAAAGTTAGAATTATGCATTACCCCAATTTGAGAACATACACTTTATTACGGAAGATTATTAAATCTACATAGAGAATTATGTAGATTCAAAAGTGTTACTGTATGATAACTAAAAGTTGTTATCCATATGTTTCTGGTATTAAATAACAACGGGATAAGTAGAATCGTAGCTATTAGTTATTAAAATGCAATACAATTCTACTCAACAGTAGGGGGCCACAGTTTCAAACTTGTTTGCCTAAAGCAGAACAGCTAAACCCCTGTGATAGTCTCCTAAACAGTGACTAAGACCTTGTCTACACTACAGGGGAAATTCAATCTAAGCTATGCAATTTGAGTTACGTGAATAGCGCAAGTCAAGTCGATGTAGCTTAGATCTTCTTACTGCAGGGTCCACACTATGCAATGTTAACGGGAGATGCTCTCCTGTAGACTCTCCCTATTCTTCTTGATCTGGGGGAGTACAGGAATTGACAGGAGAGCGGGTCTTCACTAGACCCGCTAAATCAACCGCCAATGCATTGATTGCCGCTCGTTGATCCCTGGTAAGCGTAGACAAGCCCTCAGAGGCCTGATTTTTGGCCTGATCCTGCACAACTGAAGTTAATGGGAATTTTACCATTGACTTCAGTAGGAGTAGATTGGAGACCTTTGTGGGGTGCTGAGCACCCTCAATTCCCAATGAAGTTCAGAGGATTTTAAAACGCTCCACCACTCTCAGGAACATTCCTTACATGCCCAAGTCAGCACTGAGGAGTCCAAGAGAGGTATTTAATTGGGTTTAAGTAACCTAGAATGTTCCTATTGAATTTACCTACATTAATATGTGCGAAACAACTGTTATTATTAAGAGACATATTCTCTGATGACTAACTATGATGTGTGCTCCTATCTCCATATTTATTAACCTTCATTAAGGACCAAAGCCCTTACCCTGCATACCTTACACATGAAGTCTTATTAAATTTAAATGACAAATGTTTTATATTTTAAAAATAAAATAGTTTATCAGTTTTTAGACTGTAGACTTTTCATTCTCTCAGTTAGTTTTATGTGTATTTATCCATTAATGAGCTGAAGCCCACAGAATAAATCTTCTGCCCTAACAGAGTTCACAGAACTTGTTTGAGCCTTAATGGCTGCCTGATGGGGCAGGAAGGACTCAGATTCAGCATAGGGAAGTCAGTACAAACTTGTTATTTGCTATTAATAAAGGACCACAGTATGCAATCCAAAGAAAACAGGAATAGTAATAATATAGAATAAGAAAAAAAAGAGGTAATGAAAACAGTATTGAATGAATAACAATCAACCCCCAATAAATTTGAAGAAGGTAGGAAAATATATTATACTGACTGTGCTTTGGGTGAGAAAATTCATCTTCATAAAAAAAACTCACCATTAGTAATGGACAGCATTTCTCCATTTTCACTCGTATTTACTAGTAAAAATGTAGAAAATGAGTGTTCCTACTGAACTGCATTCCTTCCAAAACATCACTTTTCTAGATATTTCTTTGAAGTCTAGAAAAAATGAACGTAAGTAAAAGAAATGTTCCCCCTTCCGGGTGTATACTTTACTTGCATGAGCATTGATGAGATATTTGTATGCTGTGGTAGGATACCCGCTCCCTCAAAGTCCAATGTAATCATTCATGTGCTAATATGCACCGTAATTCCAATTTCATGAAGTACAATTTGGCAATATTTCAACTAGCTGACATCAATAAGGGTGAACTTGTTCTTGATACCCTTACGGAGGCACAACTCTCACAGAAGTTAGTATTTTTTCCCCACTGAGTTCCCATGGCTGATCCTCATTTTGCTGATGTGGAACTTGATTTTCAGCCCTCATGCCTGGGAAATGCCATTGACTCTACAACAAGGTAGCATGGCTTGTTCTCATTACTTTACTTTAAGAGACTCAAGAAAATATTTGGATCAGTTCTTCAGGCCTTACTCTGGCAAAGCTCCCACTGATGCCCATGGGAGTCTTGATGTCAACTGGAATTATGCCTGAGTAAAGGACACAGGATTATGCCCATAGGCCACAATTCAGCAAAACACTTCGGCACAAATACACAAATGTTTAAGTCCCTTTTCAGCTATGGGAATTGTAAGTGTTTTGTTGTACTGGGGCCATAGACACTGCTCCTGCTCCTATTGAAATAAATAAATGTCAACCATCCCATTGATTTGAATGATGCTGGAGCAGGACCATGATGACTAGGGATCAAACCCTGCTCACCTTTCTCACATCAAGTGTGGTCCCATTTACTGGCCCTCTGACTAGGCATCACATATGCGATAATACATTTTTCCCTGAAAAACTTACTTGAGCAATATAAAAGCACACCATTAAATAAGAGAGCTACTCCAGGCATATTATACTAAAAGTGTGCCATAATGTTGTTTGTGTATGACAGGCATTTTCTGTATAGGAATGCTGAAATTCTACACTGATGTTATTAAAGCACTACCAAATGATGGAGACACTAATATATCGGGATTTAAAATGACTCTTGCTAAGTTTTAGAATGTTTGTAATTGAGTCAAAACATATATTTTTAAAATAGATAAAGTTCTAACAATACTAATAGTAGTGGCGTGAAAGGTTACTATAGGTGAACTCCATCTCTCTCAAACATTTATTCCATTTAAGTAAAAATACCTGATAGAGAGCATTTCTATTATTCACAAGAAATCATGCAATATAATGGTTCCTAGCACTCCTTTTGTAATAGCTTATATAAATAGTTGGGGCTGCAATTCAGATTCCCACTTTGTTCAGACTTCACAGAAATACTTACAATTGATCACACTTTTATTCTTTATTGTATTCTAAATAGCCTTTGATTTCTCAGAAAAACAAGACTAAAAATTAAGTTTGCAGTAGTGAAAAGCACAGTACTTAAACACCCCCCCACCCCCATACTCAAAATCCCCAACTCAAGATACTTCCCCCCAATTGAGGAACAGAAACTACAGAAATGAAGGACAATTCTACATTATGAATCACATTATTTAGAGAACTATTTTAAAGAATTATTTCTGGAGTCTAAATGGAGCAACATAGGGTTTCCCCCCAGCCTAAAACCTAAAGTGATCGGATAGTAGATGGAATGCTAAGGTTGTGCTATTCTTTTATTTGTGACATTTTAAACAGACAACTTGCAGTTCCTCTGTCTAAGACCATATATTACGAAAACCAATTAAATAGGGAATTTAAAAAAAAACATCACACAGCTGCTTACCTGATGTCAAAAAAATGTTAAAAAAAATTAAGACGAGGTAACAGATTTCTATTCATGCTGATGTGTGACAGCAACGGTAAATGGCAGCGTCTTCAGAACTTTTCTGAAAGTACTTCAGACAGTCTCTTTCTTCAAATCCATTACTCAACCATGTTTGTAAGGAGAATAGGCTAAATCCTTAGCTGGTATAAGTCAGCATAGCTCCACAGAAGTCAATAGCTTCAGTGTAGCTGCTGATTTATCCCAGCTGAGGATATAAGTAGATATTTTAAACTTTAGACTGAAATATTGACAACTACTATGACTTGCTTATGGAGTAAGTTTATATATAAAGAGCAAATACAAGTTCTTTCATATAAACAAAAGAATTGAATCACAAGAAAAATAACGAGAGCCTGGAGGAGAGGAATTCATTTAAGGCGGACACTGTATTCTTAATCCATCCCCCATTCTGCCAAGGTTTTTCAGCACAGTAGGCAGCATATGTAGTATTTTCACCTTATTATTATAAAGTTAAAATTAACAAGAGTAAAGACTCAAAGAAATGCATGAGAGCTGACAGGCCAAAGTGCGTGTGCATGATGAAGATATATCACTGAATTATGTAAACACATATTTAAGGAACCTTTAAAAACACAATATTTACCTGACTTTAAAGATACCTTTTGGAGCCCAGACACTTTAGTATGGACCTATATAATTTTTAAAACATGTTATTTAACTGATAGATGAGACTCCTTTTGAGGTGAAAATACACAATATTTTCCTACAGGCTTTAAACAAACAGCTAAAACACTTATTTGAAGATACTATTGCACACTGACTTAATAGGATAAACTTATTGTCTCAAACTGCGGCCTGGGACTGTTAAGGTATTCCCAGCATTCATCTTAATACCACACCCATTTGCATTTTAAATCACCAAATGGCCTTACACAATTTAATAGAGAAAATTTTATTTTTAAAAATGAATGCCAAGAGACATTTGTAAACAGCAGCACAAAATGCTCCTGGGCTGTAATCATGAGTGCCAAGTTTCACTCTGGTGTGAATACAGACAAGCATTAAAAGTCTGAAAAATGGGTTTCCTAATGGAAATACTGGCAGACCTTTAAATGCAACAGACTTAGCAGGTGCCACTTTATTAAAGATCTCATATTTGATCTTCTAGATTACACTGTGCTTCCTAATTCTAAATAATTAGTACAACAGTACAAATGGAAATATTTTCCCCTGTATATCATATTTGAAAATGTACAAGGGGATGTTATCCACCAGTTTGTAAGCCTTGAAGAATATTCATTTAAAACATCAAAAATAAAAATAAATCCTTAAAGATATAGCAAACATATGCAGTTTCTTTATTGAACAAACAAAAATAGATTACAAACATCCTTTCGAAATCAAAGACATTTGCTTTGTCTGAAGCAAGAGAAGACATCTGGGGGCTTGAATCTTACTACTTTGCAGCACTATATTGTAAGTGCATCAGGAACCTTTTAGTTAACCAGATTATTTACAGTCAGACCCTTGTAAAAACCACACCTTGTGCTGTTGGCTTAGGGGAGTGAAGGAGACATCTAAAATGAAATATAAATGTGATATTTATTGTTACATTTACTATACTGTAACCATATATCAAATGTGCTAAATTCACAGACATATAATAATACAATTGTAGCAAGATTGAAAATGTAATACTAAACTGGGACCTTCAAAGTCCCTTCCATCCCAACTCCCATGGTAGTTCATCTTAGCAAATGTTCTCCCTGCTTATTGGAATTCTTCTTTGCATATGTCATTAAATACAAGTGCTACTTCCCCGTGAAAATTCTGCTAATAGGATGTAAATCTTTAAGATTTAAAAATAAAACTTTAATAAAAGAATACTAAATCATAATAATTAAATAATAATAAAAGCCCAACCAACCAAACCCCAGCCAATCCTCCTCTCCCCCTTCCCTTATTTGTGCAGGCATCACCAAAGCAAAACATCTTATTATACTTGCTTGCCTCTGTGAGAGAAAAAAATAAAAGCTCTCTATTACTGTGAGTGTGGCAGAGGGGAGGCAGCCTGTTTTAGTTGTTGATATTAATATGAAAAATGCAGATTGGTCTTTGTAAGTAGTTTGATGCTGACGTAAATTAGTTTATTTTTTCACCTGTTATTCCCGGTTGCTATGCTAAAAACGCAGATGGAATGCATATTGGCAGTGTCTGTTTATAGATCACACTGGTGTGGTCTGGGTGTTTAGGCTTTTCTTTTCACAAGTACTACATTCAGAATGAGACAAAAAGGAGGTTCAAGAAGTCACTGCATCTACGGATTCATTTTAGTTGAAAAGAGGGCAGTATGTTTGGAAGGTGGAGCAAGAGTGCTCAAGATTACATCATATTTGCTTTTGGTTAACCAAATAATAGCAAACACCAACTAGAGAAACAGCGTTCAATTTGTACCTGGCTTTCTTAGACTGAAAAAAAAAATCCACTTCACTATATATGCTTTCTAATACACTTTAACTACTTCTCCAGTATATACTCATATAACATGATTGTGCTTCTGTCAAAATGCAAGAAGTGTGTATAAACAAATACAGTAACTTTCTGTAACAAAACAAACTGGGCCAAATTCAGCAGCTGGAATTCTACTGCTGCCAATGGATGAAGCTGGCCCTATTGAATGAAGAATATTTAATCATTTTCCTGACTTCAGTTAAAATAATGAACAAAATAAATATTGTTAGAAAAAAAGTTAGCCTGTTTATGGATGCTTTTATTTTTCCTACTCTGAAAGCGCTTGCAAAATAAAAAGTTCTGTACAATGAAAGCTAACTCGCTGGAGTGATTCTAAAATGCTAGAATGCATCATTTTGAGGTCAGGATCTAATTTCTGCTCTCTGTTACCCTGGTGTAAATCTGGAGTCAGTCCAACAACTTCAGGGGCATGACTGCAGATTTGCACCAGGGTAACAGAGAGCAGGATTTAGCTCTTGGAGTAAAGGCTTTAAAAAACAAAAATAAAAAACAACTTCTGAAAGAAATAGTAACTGTAGTAATCTTTCCAGTGGCACAACTTAAATTAATTCACAGCTACATATTTTCAACCATTTAAAATAGTAGAAGCTCAGTTTTGAGTGGTGCTGGTAAATTAACTTACTGGGAGGAAAAAAACAAAAATAGGCAATAACAGTACAATGTCTGCTGATTCTTCTTAAACTAGAGAAATTGTGGTTGCTTTCTTGACAGTTGAGACTGCAGGATCTGGAAAATGATTTTTGTATAGATTTTAGAGATTTTCTCCCAATTATGTTTCTTTGTAAAGAATACTTTCATAATACTTAAAAGTGGTATCCTTTATTACAACTCTTATTACAGGAAAATCGATGAAAGCCTGAGTGGTGGGTGTATTGTTGTGACACTTAAACTATTTGTAAACATTGTTCACAGCTTTCTTAGCATATTTTAGCAAGGCAACATTTCAGCAAAGTATCATTTATCGCATACTGTATGTTTCAAAGCCAATCACACTGGAAAAAGAAATCAAGAGAGGAAGCCATCTATGTATAGGTCTTGCTTTCAAGTAAAGCATTTCAACCTCTGGGCATAGAGGGTTTGGAGGGGATTATGCTACAATCATAAAACTCTGAATGATAGGCAGGAAGCCATCTTTACATTACTTTCAGTGCCCAGTGTAATCCAAACAATGCCTGGTAGAAGGTAGTTCTCTGAGCTCTGTTGGCCTTGCTTCCTCTTGTAGTTTATGCTCAAGCAAGGTCCTCTGATTGCAGCGCTGGAGCCAAAACTTCGGTGCTTTCGGCATCATTTCATCCCAGACATGAAAACAACGCATTCTTTTCATAAGTCAGATCACATTCAGGAAGGGCTTTGTTTAAAAGTCACCTAAGGGGAGTTTAAAATATATATTTTTTTAAATTACCAGTTTACACCAGTTAGATTTAAAAATAAATGTATCTTTTTAGAAAGGGAAGAGATCATACAATGCATTTTCTGGAAAAGAGAATGTTTTAGTTTCAGGTCCCAATTTATAGTAAACTCAACCCCCCCCCCCCCCCCCAAAACATGTTAATATTACCTGTATTCTCTTCCATCACTATCTTCAGTTTTGTAATTTATGTGATGAGACAATGATCTTTAATGTTATAATGTTAGCTTGATCTGTACTTCACTTAATATTAAATGGTTGGTTTGAGCAATTGGCCTACCGGTCATCACTTTAAAACCTGTGCCCACAAGCCCCAAACGCTGGTCACTTTATAGCTGTAATCAAACCTTTACTTTCATAATATATCAACAAAGGTTAATATTGAGAAGCGGACTCAAGAGACCAGAGTTCACATAGCATATGAACATTACATACAAATGCATAAACATTACACCTTTCATTTGAGATTATACTGGAGAGGAGTCTGCCTCAAAATTCTCAATACAAAACCTCCCATGTTTTGGGAATGTTCAAAGTATGTATCCAATCCCGAATTTTGCCAATTGCCACTTCCTTATATTGGGGCAACTAAAAAACCTAGATCCAAAAAAATCCCTTAACTTTGGGCTGTTTGAAGTCCAGGTCTGAGTTATGTGATTTGATTCTGTTCCTAGATTTCTTTCCAGCAAACTTTTTCTACAGAATGTATAGGTTATTGCCTTTGGGTACAGTTCTGCATTCCTTAATTAAAGCAAAATTCTCATTGAAATCAAAGGTGTTTTTGCTTCAAGATGAAGAGCAGGCTTCAGCCCCTTGTCAATAGAATGTTGTATGCTTGTCTGCTAGCTTTGTGAATTTACAATAATCATTTAAAGATCATGCTTTTTGAAAATAAAGGGTAACTAGATGAAGTTTGGGTTATGGACAGTTTTAAAAAATCTGAAACCTAAACCAAGTTTGTAATATTAATAAAATACGAATTTGTGGAATGTTTTTCATTTCTGATTATCAGGAGAAGAAACAAGCTAGACCCGATGAGCAGAGGCATCAGAATTGACTGTTCAGTGGGTGAGAGGAATTTAGCTCACCTCATTATGATGTTAAAATTAAGGCCAGGTCCTGCTCCCATGAAGTCAATTAAGCTGTGATCTTTCATCATTATATCACAATCACAAAACAGTTTGCATTTCTTTCTACTATTTAAAAAAATCTTGACTCACCGTAATTATATAGATACAATGCCAAACATATTACTAGCCATTCTTTTTCCAAATAAAAATTTATAATTTTACAATGTTCTCATTTCTGACAGACATCTCAAAACATACAGCAAATAAGAAGTAACACTTGCATGCAGAATCTTGCATACAACTTATATAGCACGCTTTAAATTTGGTGACAGTATAGAAGGGTATGACTGAAGAAATTACTCTATATAAGACCACTGTTTACATTGACTTTGAAGCCCTGAAATACTGCTAAACTGATTTTTTAAAATAGTAATATGCAAATGTACTAAAATGAGCAAACTATTTTTATTCCTTCAGTTGATTCCAATACATTAATTACTGTGGGTGAAAATTCCCACTAGGAAAGGATACTCAACTTTTTTTTATTATGGTTACTAAATCCAGATAAGTTTCACATGCTGGTGATTTACCAGTGCTTCAATTTACCCCTCAGTTTTACAGATCTGAATAAAAAGGACAGCAGGAGTACTACTATTAGAAATTGTGCCACCATTAAATATCAGCTAAAGTGACTAGACTTACTAAAATGAGGACTAAAAATATCTTTAGGGAAATTCTTCTCTTAAACATAGCAATGTAGCAACACACATATATATTTAAATAGCTGTTTTGAATTAACAAGTTTCATAATTACAGACTATCAGTCTGTGTAATCACATCTTCCCTTGGATGAAATAAGCATATCTGAAGAGAGATCAGCTGTAGTGTGAACATTCTAAACCAAATGCTGTCTTAGGTCACATCGCTGAGTATAACACAAATCATTTAATATGTACTATGTGCTTTCTGTGCCTGTATACGTGTGCACCTAAATGAGGAAGCTGCAGATTGTAAAGAAAGGACAACAGAGAATTTAAAATATTCCACTTTAGTTCTAATTTTTTTTTAAAAAAGCATGGCAGGAAAATTATTAGAATAAGTAAACTTGGATTTTATGAAGTATAAAAAGTAAAGTGCATGCTAACTTAATTTTCATCCTAAACTTAACAGACATCCTACATGGCAACAGTATTAAAGCAAAAAGGAGGGATACATTTTCCTATTCGATAATAAGCTATGGAAGTTGCATGGGGTAGAGTCTCTAGGAAATCTACTCTTTCTTTGAAAAAATGTCATTGGTGAGATAGGAGATTGGCACCACAATGAGCAAAATATAGTGAGGGCTGATACGCATTGTCAGCTAGAATTTGGGTTAAGACACTGACTTTTGTCTGCATGGTGTCTACCTTCCAAAGAAGATGGAAGATGCAAAATTGCAAGTTTCCTTTCTCTGGTTAATGTGGTCTATACAAGTGAATAATGTATAAGAAGATGTTCCCCTGATAATGTCACAATTATTCATTGTACAGCCATAAACTCAAATATTCACATTAACAGCTAGGTATTATTTTTCTTCTCTGAAATTAAGTGAGTGGCATCAGTGGTCATAAATGAGAGCATTCATCAAAGGCGTAGGCCATGGCAGAGGATTAAGCGAATGCTGATGAAGTATCCAGATTCCCATAACTTGGAATGGGGCTGCATTCAGCATTCCTTTATTATCCATCTGCCACATAACAAAAAGTCTCATATATTTAATGCAGGTTTGCCCTAGGCCACGTAATAGGATTAGGAATAATTTCTACAAATTTACAAAAACAAATCACATGGGAAGGCTTAGAATTTGCTAATAATTTCTCCATAGCTGGGAGATCAAAGGGCTGTAAGAGTCCAGAGCCAGGCGGTAGTTTGACCCTGGCCAAGCTTTTTTAATGAAAGGGTTAATCTTCTCAGAGGTGACCATAGAGGAGCAGATAGTGTGACCAAAGGCAGATTCAGGCATCCAAAAATAGGAAGAAAATAGTCTGGGAAGTATGACAGCAAGAAACCATTTACAGAACAACAGTACATTTTCTGGCTGGAAAAACAAAACAAAACAAAACAAAACAGCAAACCTCAATGAAATGTGTGTTTAAACAAAGGGTGGGGGTGGCAGGGAATGAACTCACAGAGTATCAAAAACACTGCTGCTTCATTCTAAGTAGCAGAAATTATTCTGCAAATCTTCAATGGGAAAGAGTCTCTATTGTCTTTAGGTAAGATCTGTCTTCTCCAAATGTGTGATGGTTCTCAGTTTGCCTGCTTGTTTTTGTTTTTTAAGAAGAGCTGATATGCAAACACACCCTGCTATACAGGTGAGTTTCTTGTGGAATTTTAACAAGTTGCCTGCTGCAGCTTTTTAAGCAATGCCTTTGGGCTGTGGCATCTAATAGTCACATTTTGTCCTCTGTAGGCACTGAAGGCAATTCTGTGCCTCAAATCTAATAAAGCAGCAACAGAAGAGGAGACAGGAGGAGAAGATGGAAAAGAAACCAAGGTTTATTTCAGCAACTACTAATTGTATGTTTTATTTTCATCTTCCTTTTAACTATTATTTTGAATCTACCCTCTTCTATTATTAAATTGCAGAGGTGGCAAGTTAACTACAGCTAGATGCCTGAGCCATCTACTTTAATTTTGCTTCATTAGCGGGTTTAATGACATATGGAAAGTACAGCACACTAAAATGCTACCTTTCTTCTTCTAATAGCAATCATGTGATCAGTTCTTCTGCTTGGTTTCTGACCTGTTGTAACCAGTCTAAACACAATGCTCTATTCCAGTGGTCTTCTTTACCTATCAAGCTCCTGATCAAACAGAGGATTAAATTATCTGATTACAAGTAAGGTGGTGAATAATTTAGTACAGCTGCACAAAAGCACTTGCCAGACATCCAAACCTGGGTGAAGATCCTATTTGTAATGCTCCTTTCCTCGGAGAGAACATTTTAAACAAAAAGTCTAGTTCAAGCCTGAATTAAACTAAATCTGAATGAACATATTTGTCCCACCATACACACTGCCAGTAAAAACAAAAAACAAAAGAAACTCCAAACCAAACAAACACAAAAAACACCCCACACGGGAAAAAAGAAGCATTTCCTCCCAGAGTGACATGGTTTGAACAATGACCTCAAAATGTGTTTTTTACACTCAATCCTATGCACCTTCAAGGGACAGCGGTCAATATTCCGTGTTTGTCCTGCCACCTGTAGCATCATGCCCAAACGTAATACCTCGTGCTTTGCACGGTTTGGGTGATTGTACTGTCAACAGAACTGAGCTCTCTTGGCAGGTGGATGAAGGAAGAACTGACTTTCCATTTTGTTTTTTAATTTGTGTGTATGAATACAGTGGCTGTGAAAATGCCACACTGACAACCCCGCTGAAAGAAAC
The DNA here is from genome assembly GCF_965140235.1 of Caretta caretta. NCBI lineage: Eukaryota > Metazoa > Chordata > Testudines > Cheloniidae > Caretta > Caretta caretta. Next base: position 75,312,443 of record NC_134211.1, read on the forward strand.
TGTCTGTTTATTCCGTGCACTGCATCCTTCTCTCACAGTGCATCAAACTCTGTCCTGGAGGGACCACCTCTAGATATTGTAGTGCATTTCAAGTATGTCTGCTCATTTCAGTCCTGTTGCTCTCAGATTGCCCAGAAGGTTACCAAATAATGCCCAAAGCTGTAATGTACTCTGTGTATGTGTGTGAAATATACAGTTGATAGCCAATGGAAACTAGGTTGAGATCATTACATTCATTTCACATAGGTCATCCTTCAGTTATCAGAGAGTGATAACTTGCTATCTCTACCAATCTGGATGGAATTTGAACTGGTAATTTAGAGTTGAGGGGCTCTAAATCCCATTACCAATGCCTTCAGTGAACCATCCCTTAAGTATTCAGTTCAACATGTATATGTATTGGTACATCTCAAGTCTTACACATTCTGAATGATTCCATTCAGAACGTGAGATCTAAGGTAACTTTTTTTTAAAATACAAAATGCAGCTCCTCACCTTGAAAAGAGAAAATTGTTTAAAAACTTCTTTCAGTGTGTAGGAAAGGAGTGGTCCTGTAAATAAACATGGTACAGGGTCTGATGGTCTATGCTTTGTGGTATCAGTCTGTAATGGTCATAGCAAAAATAGCATCCATTATCATCCATCAACAGATGGATACTGCACATACTCACGTAACCTATGAACATATTCTTGTTAGTTCACCTGATATCACAAGGCAGTTTAGAGACTCCTATATGGGTGAGAGAGGAGAAAAGTTTTACAGTAGAACCTCAGATTTACAAACACCAGAGTTACAAACTGACTGGTCAACCACACACCTCATTTGGAACTGGAATTACACAATCGGACAGCAGACACACACACACAAAAGCAAATGCTGTACAGCACAGTATTGGGTTAAATGCAAACTACTAAAAAAATAAAGGGAAAGTTTAAAAAAGATTTGGCAAAGTAAGGAAACTATTTCTGTGCTTGTTTCATTTAAATTAAGATGGTTAAATGCAGCATTTTTCTTCTGCATAGTAAAGTTTCAAAGCTGTATTAAGTCAATGTTCAGTTGTAAACTTTTGAAAGAACAACCATAAAATTTTGTTCAGAATTACGAACATTTCAGAGTTACAAACAACCTCTATTCCCAAGGTGTTTGTAACGCTGAGGTTCTACTGTAGTAAGGTTTAGCTTTAGGCTTTAGTTTTAAACATAAAATGCCAATAAAAGCCCATCTGACCTCTGGCTGACTTAAAAAGTAGAGGCGTTATTACAGCGCAGTTTGACCGTGAAAAGTGACCCATATGCAAAAATGGCACTTCCATACTCAACATATGTTAGTGTGAGTGTTTGACGTCAGCTCTGCTGACTTTAGGAGCTAAAATAAATTTTACTGCTTTTTACTCGGGTTAGCATTGTAAACGGAACACAGCAAACAGAAAGGGAGCTGCATTCTCCTGCCCCTTTTGCATTCTCGGGCTTTTTTATGAGAGTTCAATCGGTTAAATCTTTGGAGACCCTTTGAAGGCAATTACATTGTAGAGGTACCAATGACAGCATCTTTTGATGATGGGGTGTGGCACAGGTGTGATGGAGGGTGTACTTTGGACTGCAGACAGTATTCTTGTCAGCAAGTTAAAGAAGTACGGGCTGGATGAATGCACTATAAGGTGGGTAGAAAGTTGGCTAGATTGTCGGGCTCAACGGGTAGTGATCAATGGCTCCATGTCTAGTTGGCAGCCGGTGTCAAGTGCAGTGCCCCAGGGGTCGGTCCTGGGGCTGGTTTTGTTCAATATCTTCATAAATGATCTGGAGGATGGTGTGGATTGCACTCTCAGCAAATTTGCGGATGATACTAAACTGGGAGGAGTGGTAGATACGCTGGAGGGGAGGGATAGGATACAGAAGGACCTAGACAAATTGGAGGATTGGGCCAAAAGAAATCTGATGAGGTTCAATAAGGATAAGTGCAGGGTCCTGCACTTAGGACGGAAGAACCCAATGCACAGCTACAGACTAGGGACCGAATGGCTAGGCAGCAGTTCTGCGGAAAAGGACCTAGGGGTGACAGTGGACGAGAAGCTGGATATGAGTCAGCAGTGTGCCCTTGTTGCCAAGAAGGCCAATGGCATTTTGGGATGTATAAGTAGGGGCATAGCGAGCAGATCGAGGGACGTGATCGTCCCCCTCTATTCGACATTGGTGAGGCCTCATCTGGAGTACTGTGTCCAGTTTTGGGCCCCACACTACAAGAAGGATGTGGATAAATTGGAAAGAGTCCAGCGAAGGGCAACAAAAATGATTAGGGGTCTGGAACACATGACTTATGAGGAGAGGGAACTGGGATTGTTTAGTCTGCAGAAGAGAAGAATGAGGGGGGATTTGATAGCTGCTTTCAACTACCTGAGAGGTGGTTCCAGAGAGGATGGTTCTAGACTATTCTCAGTGGTAGAAGAGGACAGGACAAGGAGTAATGGTCTCAAGTTGCAGTGGGGGAGGTTTAGGTTGGATATTAGGAAAAACTTTTTCACTAGGAGGGTGGTGAAACACTGGAATGCGTTGCCTAGGGAGGTGGTGGAATCTCCTTCCTTAGAAGTTTTTAAGGTCAGTCTTGACAAAGCCCTGGCTGGGATGATTTAATTGGGGATTGGTCCTGCTTTTGAGCAGGGGGTTGGACTAGATGACTTCCTGAGGTCCCTTCCAACCCTGATATTCTATGATTCTATGACCTTTCAATTACTGCTAATGCTGCATAAGAAGGAAATAACCCAGCTTGACTTTGCAGAAGCCAGGTTGAGTTGGGAGGGTTGGCAACTTAAAAAAATTATTTGTGAACTGAGCACATTAGAGAGAACAGAGTTATAATAAACGTGGAACCTCATGATATCATTGGTTTAGTCATTTTTTCAGAGTAAATTGCATTTTAACATCATTGATATACAAGAAACAGCATCTGAAATGGAGGAATGTAAACATGAGGGAAGGGTTAAACCACAAAGTTTGGATCCAGATTAGGTTCAAAAATCTTTCTAAATTTCAGGAGCAGTCAGAACGTCTGGTTCCAGTCTACACAGTGGGTGTTTTAAATTTACAGATTCAAAAGTAAATAGCAACTTTTTGCTGGAAAGTCGACTTCATAGTTGTAGTTACAAAATACCTTTGAATCCCACAACCTCATGCATCTGCTTGTTTTTACCATCCTCAAGGTCATCCCCACCTGTGTGTCTTTCCTGAAGCCATTATCACAATGCCACTCAAAGTAACAGATGAGACCCATTCATCAGCTGGCTGATGCATTGCTGTTACATCATAATATATGTTCAGAAACAAAGTTGCATAACAGTGCATAGGTGTCTATTATGCTTTGTCCTGAATTCAGAACACTGCAGGGGCCTACATCTTTGACCATGGGCTCAACTGTGTTCAAACCAATACTATATCTCCCAGCAAATGGCTTCACACTACAATGGATGTAATTATTTAGTGGAATCCCTGATCAATGTATGCCCTGCATAGCACCAGCCAGAGCTGAGGCTTGAATCAGGAAAGCTGTAGTCTAAAAGCAGCGGCTCTATCTACCATACAAGGTGAACTGAAGGAAGCAATCTGCATCCAAGTCAGGAGTTCAACCATGCTCATCTCAGTTAGTGTAATGAACTCCTCTGAGCTTTATTTGCTTCACTGGATTCTGCTAAATTTAGGCCAGGGACACAGAAAAATCTGAACAAGACCTCAAACAACAGGAAGAAACGGCTTAGTTAACCTCTCTCTCGCTCTGCCCCAAAGTCAGACACCAGCTGGCTATGTAGGAGTCTCTAAATAGTCCTTATAGTTGACTACTTAAAGGCGCACCCTACCAATAAGGAGGGGAGAGTAAATAATGTTTTGTTATTTTAAGAAAAGGAGTACTTGTGGCACCTTAGAGACTAACCAATACATTTGTTATTTTAAAGTCTGGTATTTTCCTCCCACCCTGGGCCTGCAAGTGAGAGCTGATGCCATCGTTATCACCAAACTTGTTCTACAGCTAACACTTGGAGACATAAATTCAAAAAAACTGCTCTCTTCTCTGAGTCTTCTGAGAGCACACCAAGTCCAGTCTGTTGCAATATAATACTTCCTTCTCACCCACTTCCTTGTAAAAGCCGAGTGAGATGTCTGTCACTAACACCAAAATAAACATCACCATCTGTTGGCTAATTGACATTTTAACCTACCTCATGGACACAACAAGGGCAGGGAGAGTAAAATAATGGGAAACAAAATCAATTAGACCAAAAGGCTTCAGAAACATCTTTGAAAAAGGCTGATATGAACAACAGCAGAAGAATATTGTAGGAGCTGCTTACAACTGATGTGTGGGGTAGGGTTCAACACAACACCTTTGAGCTTTGTTCAGGCAGCTAACCCCTGTAACAACAGAAAAACAAAAGGGCACCAGTTTATTTTACTACCACCTTCATATAAGGCCGTTCCCGGCACACAAGTTGAGCATGCCAACCTCCATACATTTATAACAAATAGGGGACTAGATGGCTTACAGTATTGTTAACAGGGTAGAAGAACCTTTTGTCTCTAGATCACCAAGTCAAATCCAGCACAGGTGTACAGTGACTGAAAGTCATTAAGATTTGGCAGATATGCAGTGGCCACAGTTGTAGAAGCTAGTAGTTTCAGGCTATGGGCTACTGGACAGCTGTCTGCATAACAAAAATCACTACCGCAACTTGCCAGATAGGCATGAAAACTACCTTCTGATCCACAATAGGGTCTGTTTAGGTGATGCTTGAGACAAATTATCAGAACAGTGTGTATTGTCCCTGTCTGTTCTCCACTTGTTCTTTGGACCGAGAACTTTAGCTTCTCAATCTGACACCAATCATGATCTGGAATATATTCTGAAAGTTAAAACTCCCCAAAAAGATATTAGCAAAATAATTTCTTGAGTAAAATAATCGCCATCCAAGGCGTTAAAACTTACCTCTAGACTTATTCCCCACACTGCTATGACTTCACAGTGCCTAACTGCTCTTGCCTTCTGAGACAGTTCATGTGTTCGTCCCTTCCACCACAAAGAGTTAAAATGTGAAGTGGCAATATGGAAAATAACATATACTGCTAATCAATTTGTTTATCTGTAGTAAAAAGTTAATAGCTCTAATGAAGTTGATTATATTCGTACCATTCTTTAGAGGGGTTAGGGTTGAATTTGTCCTTCAGATACCTGTACAATTTTATCTACAATTTTCCTTTCATCACTAATTTTGTAATTATATCATATTAAATTTGTATGACATGATTTCTCCTTTATGAGCTCATGTAGCTTATTGCTCATGATTCCTGCTTTTCCCAGTAAAATGTTGCAGACAACTTCTTTTTATTGATAGCAGCCAAGATTTTCAGACGTGTCTAATCATTTTGGGTGCCTTAAAGGATATGCAGCCTGCACTGCAGGAGGAGTGATTCCCAGTTCAAGTAGACAGACTCATGCTAGCTCATCTCAAGCTAGCACGCTGAAAACAACAGTGTGGACTTTGAGGCACAAACTAGCCACCCAACCCCAAGCCTGCTCAAACTCCAGGGTCCAAGCTCTGGTGGCTAGCCTGTGCCACAATGTCCACACTGCTATTTTTAGCATGCTAGCTCAAGCTGAGCTTGTGCGAGTCTGTCTATCCACACTGGGAATCGCATCACCCATCTGCAGCGTAGACATGCCCAAGGAGATCTGATTTGCAGAAAGGCTAAGCACCAGCCCTCTCAAAATCTGGCCCCATTAGGATGTCTCACATCTTGGCCACCCAAAAATTGAGATAGCCAAAATCTCTAGTTACTTTTTGAAAATCTTGGCTGATGTCATTTAGATAACATGAAGAAGAGCAAACCTGAAGCATTTGTGTATGAAAGACCTCTTTTTCATGCTGAATCTCACTACTCTCACATCCTGCCACGAATAGCTAACACCCTATGTAAACCGTGAACTGTTCATGCCTTGCCAAAAGTAATGCAATACGCTCCTCTGCGTAAGATGCACACACCCGCCCCAGTCTCCATGAACACAGAGTGTCTCGTTGCACTGCCCTGCCTTCTCCTGCTGTGTGCTTGGGAAGAGGGCTGGAGGCTGTAAATGGCAAGTCAGATGGAACAGGCATGGGCAGTGAATAAGCTGTTCCATGAACGGTAAAAGTAGATGTTCTGAAAAGTTGGATGCTCATGTTAGACTAGCCCATGGGTAGGCCTGCCTTATCTGACTGGCACTTACACAGAAGACAGCACAAGCTGACACTACACATGACAGGACTGCAGGGGTTTTATTTAGCAAGTCTTCTTGAGAAACAGATTTTTTTTAAAGATACAGTATAAAATATATTTACTGTGGTCAGTGTGTGCCAACAAGATTTGTCTCTCCACTTGTGTTTGTGGGTCAGTGTGTGTTCCTCCCATACCTCCAGGGCAGTGATGCACCACTTGGCCTTCTTACAAACCCATTCCTGTTTATTTGTCTCACCTTGCAAATTCCACTATGGAAGACAGCCGTTAGTGTTTAGTGACCTTCTGCATCAGGAAGAATTTAGAATCCCTTTCCTCATGGTCTGGCAATAAGGTCTCCTAGTTAAAGTAGGGCTTGTCAGTCAGGAAACCTAGATTCTATTCCTCAGTTTGCTAATGGATCACTTAGCCTTTCTATGCCTCAGTTCCCTGCTGTAAAATGGAGGATAATACTTAGGAATTCCCCCGTGAAAAATCTCTCTCTTCAGTGTATGACTATACTCTAGAAAGGACAGACAACTGTTATGCAGCAGTCGTGGCCCAACCCTGACTTCCAACACCACCTGCTACGTCTGTCAACGAGCCTATGGCTCAAGGATCGGACTCCTTAGTCACCAAAGGACCCATAAAAAGTAAAACCTGTGAAAGAGATCATCCTTGACCTCAAGGATGTTTTAACCTTTTCTGGTTAAAACAGCGTTGCCAACTCTTTCAATACTGGTGTATATTTTTAATCCCAGATCCTGGCATCATATGGTTATATAAGACCCTCAGCTTTCATTTTTTTTAAAGTACATTTCTAGTGGTCATGATTGAAAGGCTTAGAAATGTGACCTTACAGTTTTGTAAACCAGAAGGTAAATAAAAAGAACCTCAAATGCATTACATTTTTAAAACCTCATGATTTAAAAAAACAAGCTTGTGATTTTTGGGGTGTGATTTGTGAATTTTGGCCCCTTGGGACTGGCAATACTGAAAGAAACAGATTAGCCCTGCACCACTTTGAGTCCACATCCAAATGCCAGCGTGCTGCCACTGACCCCACTTGTTGGTAATGAGCATCACATTTTACCTACCAGAAACAAGTAGAAACTGCATATTGTAGCATAAGGGGTATCAGGATGAATGAGATGAAACCCTATTCTTTTAAAATCCAACTACCCTCTAACAAATCCTCAGACAGCAGTGCCTGTTTCCCTTATAGCTGGATGCTTTTGGGAGCACCCTACCTAAGAAAACTTTCTTTTACTTTTCTACTCCCCAGCCTTTCTCGAACAACATCCACCTGCAATGCACCTAGGGAAGCCAATGACCATACAAATGATGATGTATTGGGATTGCTCCCTCCCAGAGGAAACTCTAGCCTTTGCGTAGCAGCACAGGGTCTGGCTACAGTGAGGCTAGAAGCAAGCCTTCCAGGGGGCTGGGAGGGATTGTATCCTGGCCGCTAGCCCAATCCACCATGCATGCCATGGCAACCACAGTGCTGTTTTAGGCACTAGTTCAAGCAGAACTAGTGCGTCTACATCTATCCGAGCTGGAAATTACACTTCCCAGTTGCTTTGTAGACATCCCCATGGGTACATTGAAAAATCCCACCCTTATTACATCCCTTTTTCTTATGGCAGGAAAGTATGCACTGTTGTCAGTGGGAGATCCATGCACGAAGGGAAAACATAATACAGGAGCCAAAGTGACAGAGTCTCCTCTTACATCAGGTTATATCAGTTTCACACCAATGTAAATCTGTTGATTTCAGTGGAGTTACTTCTGATTTATACCTTATGTAAGAGAGAGATGAATCGGGGCTCCCCGATCTTATAGGAAGGAGGAAAATGGTGTCTCGTGATTAGGACATCAGCCTAGACCTTGGGGGCTGAGGTTCAATCCTATGCGCTGCTACACCTGGGGAAAGTCACTTAGTCTCTGCACCTCAGTTCCCCACCTAAAATGGGGATAATATCACTTCCCAGCATCACTGGGGTGTTGTTAAAAACTCTGAGGTGCCCAGGTACTCCAGTAAAGAGGGCCACATAAGTACCATAGATAGATAGGAGAGAAGAATTTCACCCTGAAACTGTATCACTGATTTTGAAAAAAAAAAAAAAAAGTTCTTTTGGGAATCTGCAGGGAAACACTAGAACTCACATATTTTTCCATTACAAAAGAGGCTTGAGCATCTCTATTTTAATTTTAAGTTCTGGTGATACCAGGGCATTTTAGCTCCTCCAGTGGCTGCCAATAGCACCACAGCTTTTCCACAGGCGCCAGGAGGTATTTCAGCAGCTCCAGTGGATTCCCATGTTTAATCATACATAATGTACCCCCATAAAGTCACCAGAACCCCTGGATAGAATTATAGTCTTTCTTATGTACAACTGGGGGTATATTAATCCTTATATTGAAAGATTTTTTTAGTGACTTGTCAGAAAGTTAGATAAATGATCAGAAATAGGCAAAGTAGGGATTAAACTAAATGTCTTTTAGTATGAAACCCAATGAAATTTTCTGTGCAAAATATGGGAATTTTTAGTTAAGGGAAGGGAATAAAGGGATGTACATATTAATTTTTTGTGGCATAGCTCAGTCAGATGACCAATCTGGGAACTGTGAACCCTTGGATAAACATCCCCTTGATCGCACTAGTAACTGTCTTAACCTAGGTTTCAGAGTAACAGCCGTGTTAGTCTGTATTCGCAAAAATAAAAGGAGTACTTGTGGCACCTTAGAGACTAACCAATTTATTTGAGCATAAGCTTTCGTGAGCTACAGCTCACTGCTCACGAAAGCTCATGCTCAAATAAATTGGTTAGTCTCTAAGGTGCCACAAGTACTCCTTTTCTTTTTGTCTTAACCTACTCACCTGTTAATCCACCATGCATTTTCATGCAATTTATGGAAATTTGTTTTATAAACAATGTTCAGTAGAAAGGTAACATTTTAAAAACATGGTTTAGTTGAAATAAACTCTTTGACTAAATGCATCTGAATATACAGGAGATGGTCTCTGTGACATAGAAACAAAAGAAAAAAACACACTGTTCAATACAATATTACAATCTAATTGAAATTATATTAAAAAATTAAATGACATTTTGTGAACTTGTTTAAAAGGGTCAGAAATGTGTTTGAGCTGTACAAGATTAACCTTTGCTCATTTGGGAAAACGCAGCCTTCAACAGCAATCCGCGGCAGTGGTTGCACTTGCTAAAAGTTTAAAACAGTAATTTTTTCCCAAGAAAGGTCATCTTGAGCTAAAATGTCAAATAAATTATTTAGATTACTGAATTAGAAAAGTGAGGATCTGACAGGCTGAATTTTTTATGCACATTAGCCACAGTCAGGGTCTCTATATGCTCTTTTTATTAAGTAAAGTGCACCCCCTCCTGCTTTATTAAAAATCTCTCCATTTAGTCCAATATACTTCCTTTGATAGATACAATTGTATCTTAGCATCTAAATACTGGGTCTGATTTTGTCCTCACTAATACTGGTGTAAATAAGAAATGACTCTGCTGAAGCCAAAGGAGTTACACTGCTGTAAAACTGATACAAGTAAGAAGAGAATCTGGCCCCCCTTGTGCAGTGGAACTCATGTGACCAAGACCCAATTGTACAGTTCTCATTTAGCTGTTACATCCCAGACTCTAGCATTTGAGAGGAGGAGATGGTAGGTTGGGATAACATGAGTTTGGTAGTTAATTGATCTTTAAATATTCATGGTAAATAGGCCTAATAGCCTGCGATGGGATGTTAGATGGGGTGGGATCTGAGTTACCCAGGAAAGAATTTTCTGTAGTATCTGGCTGGTGAATCTTGCCCATATGCTCAGGGTTTAGCTGATCGCCATATTCGGGGTCGGGAAGGAATTTTCCTCCAGGGCAGATTGGAAGAGGCCCTGGAGGTTTTTCGCCTTCCTCTGTAGCATGGGGCATGAGTCACCTGCTGGAGGATTCTCTGCTCCTTGAAGTCTTTAAACCACGATTTGAGGACTTCAGTAGCTCAGACATAGGTGAGAGGTTTTTCGCAGGAGTGGGTTGGTGAGCTTCTGTGGCCTGCATTGTGCAGGAGGTCAGACTAGATGATCATAATGGTCCCTTCTGACCTTAGTATCTATGAATCTATGAGAGAAACATTCAGAGAGGCAGGAATATTGTTAATGATGGCAGAATCCAAGTGTCAAATGTCATGGAACTTTTTAGTTAGTTCTAATCTTTCTCTTATGCATGCAAGCACACACATGCAGTTTTCATATTAAAAGATACTACAGTCATAGGAAATTACGAGCATCTCCTGAAAGATATAAGTCATAGAAAAATATCAGATTCTCATCATTCAAGCTTGGTTCTTTCCTGGCTCTGTGTATCTATTTCTAGGGCCTTACCTAGTCATCCTCACCCCTCAACTCCCACTCAACCCCATCCTTCAAAGCTCTGTTTTTGGCTCAGTAGATTTGACTCTTATAGATTCACAAATTTTGAGGCCAGAAGGACCTTTACAATCACCTAGTCTGACCTCTGGCCATTGAACTCTATCCAGTAACTTCTGCATCAAGCCCAACAAGTTATGGTTGAATGGGAGCATACCTTTTAAGAAGCCATCCAATCTTCACATGAGAGAGGATCCACTACATCCCCCATCTGTTCCAAATGCTTAATTACCTTCCCTATTTAAAAATGGCATTTTATTTATCATGAACTTTGCTGACTTCAGCTTCCAGCCATTGAATCTTGTTATGTCTTTGGCTTGCTAGATTGAGAGTACGTATCAGTAATTTAACTTAAAATACATTACAGGGATGTTGCAATTATTCCCAAACCAATGGTTATAAAGCCAGGAAATTCAGAGATAAAATTAAACTTAAAAAGAAATGCAAACATATTGAAGTATGGAAATGCACAGTTAGGGTACCTAAATAACACACTAGTGGCACAATGTAGGGAGAAAAAGTCTAATATGTCTTTAATTTAATTTGGGATCTCAAACACTAACTGTACATTTTCATATAACATGATTAGATTTCTTTTCACTTTAACCTTAACTCTGAACTTCCTGGTGTTATAAAGATTGGTTTTGGGATAATTACAACATGGACCACACATGGTTAGCTACATAGTACTTAATGTATCCTCCCTGAAAGAATGGAGGCCTTAGTCAACCTACTGGAGTTTGATGCTGTGTTTCTAGGGACCCTCCGTATTTAAAATGTAATGTTTAGTCAACTAAACCATCTTGTCCAGCAGATCTTTCCATTTTGTTTTTCCACACTACTGCTCATTCACCGTGGGAGAGGTTTCTCCCTCCATAAAATATTTCCAAAACTGGTAATGAGCCTTGCTGTATCAGGCTTTATTGTGTGTTTTCCGTAAGACAACACTCTGAATCAATGAGTACATATTCAAATGGGGCAAATTCAGCACCCAGCATGAGTAGCCAGGACAGATGCTGGAGAGATGCATGGAGTAAGAGGGGGAAAGAAGGGGAGAAATCCTCAGTGTGTGTGGAATAGGGTCCTTGTGCTTCCCAACACAGTGGAAGCCAATCCTTTGGTCCTACCTCAGCCCTCCTTTTGCTCACCCAAGCCTTAACCTTCCCACCACTTGGCATGCAAGAATCCCTTGTAGGCTCTCCCCTACACAGGGAGCACCAGCTGTGCAGCCTTGAGGACCTGTGGACCAATGGAGAAAGGGGCAAGATTTGGTCCATGTGACATGTAAGGGTTACATTGAAAGTACTACATTTTTTATTAGCTATGGTTGGAAATAGTCATATAAAATCTCCCATAAGTGGCCAGAACATGGAGAAAGAGCTGCCCTCAGGCACTCATCTCTTATGCACCTGAGATTTTTATACCTCTTCTTGAATATGCAACACTCTGCTTGTGCAGGGCGAGCTTCCTGCCCCCCTCCAAACCTGAGTATGACCCATTTTTAACTTGCATACTTTCAGAGACACTTCCTCATTTGTGCATCAGTGAGAAGAGGGATTTAGTGAAGAGGAAGACCATGGACCTTACTCTTTGGTGGTTCCTTACTTGACAGGGTAATTCCTACAGAGAAACAGCATTAATAGAGCATGACAGTTTGAAGAATAGAGTCCTAACTGTTGACATTTCTGTTGTCAAGCCAGGTTTTAGGCTTTGAGAAAGAAAAAAATATTAAACAATAAAGGTGGCAAGTTTCATGACATTAAGTTTCTTTCTGCTGCATTACAGTGATGTCCACTAGTACCGGTTCCACTTAAGCGTCATTCAGCATTTCTGTTATAAATCCCCTTTTCTTGGTTGGAGCATAATATACTTTTGTCAGATCACGAAAGCTGAAGTTGTAATTTATGTTATACAGTGTCAAAATGTTAATCAGTTATCTTTTTATGGTCTAAATCAAAGAACAATTTGATTTAAAAAAAAAAACCCACGTTTTCAGAGGCTTTGGGATCTAGTCATATCAGATTGCAATGCCTGAAATGTAACACACACATCAAAAGGGGAACAAATGCCTTAGCCCTTACCATGGCTTGACTGCTTTGTGAATTAAACAAACAAAAATTAACCAGAATCTTAATTCTTAAAGAGTTATGGTAGGTTTGAAAATGTAGTACCAAAGATGCATGGTAAGACAGTATCTAATCTTCCTAATATTTTTCCTAAGTATCTGGGACATATTGAAACCTTGTAAAGGCATTATAACCCTTGCTATGTGGACCTGTTTTCCCCCTCATTGTCATTGTTTAATTTCTCAGCTGTTTCAAATTGCATTGATTTAAAATGTTTGCATCAAACAGGATGCTCACTTTGCCCATTTAAATATTTTGGGGCCAACAGGACAAGTCTTAAAATAAGTTTAGTTTTTTTACAGTCACAATATTGCCTTGAGTATGTACCAGGCTGCAACTTTTGAGAAATTTCCCAACCCCTACATCTCATGTAACAGAATTTCTGTGGCTCTTTCCACTGTAAAAATGACAGAATACAGCTGGGCCAAATGAGTTTTGCAAACTAGGAGAACATCCAAGTCACAGTGCTCAGAGGCCCATGAATAGAATGTGCATTTTGCCCCTGAACAAGCAGCTATGGTATGACCGTTCAGGCGACCATCATACCAGGATTTACTGCAAACAGAAAATGATGTCCAATTCTGCTCTCAGTTGTCTCCAAAGGGATCATGCAAGCCAAATTATGCCGTGGATACCTTCACAGAACACCTGCCGAGTTCAATGCAAGTTGGACATTTGTATCCAAAGGCACAATCTGGCTTGGAGAACTGAGTTTTACCAATTTAAGATAAACTTGTACCGAAGTCACACATATTACCCTCAACTCACATTAACACTGAAAATAAAATCCATCCATCCATCGAGACACACAGAGCCAACCAGCAAATAGCAAAAGGGATCCCAAGAGTGTGTGTGGGTCTTCACGGAAATGAATGGAACCCCCGCAGGCTATCTCAGGCTCTTACTATATTTCTGCAACAGGCTGAAGATGTGAGAATGTACCATCTCTTCAAGGGTAAGAAAGGAAAAAAATGACAGGAACAAAGAGTATTTTCCACTTGGAACAAAGGGAACTGTAGCAAGCAGCAGGCAGTTATAAAATAGACATCTTAGGGCTGCAGCAGCTTAGCGATGCCATATTTAAAGGGCCATGCCACAGAATGGCATGCTGGGTAAAAAAAGTGTCTATAAAATGGCAACCTTACATGGGAGAGGGTGAGAATAGACAGTTACAAAGGCACATGCTGCTTCTATGTATTGGATACACTACAGTTTATTATATCAGGTTGTATTAGGTCAATAATAGAAATATAGCACCTTGTTTATTTGTGTCAAAATTCAGGGACTTCTGGAAGACCAAGAGTACAAAGAATACACAAATTTAGGAAGGCATTGGGGTACTGGATCAAACCTACATACCTACCTGAGGACATTTAAATTAAGGGGAATCCTTTGGTTATTTTGAGAGAGATACAGATGGGTTATGAATGGTTGTGAGAACAGATTCAAAAACCTTAGCCCATGTCTGTGACCCTTTCAAGGTCAGGGACTAAGGTCAACAAATGTAATGAGCCTCTAACCCAGGCAGTGTGCAGGTAGCTTTGATATTTCATGCAAATGTTTCACACAGCTCCAGTGAGCCCCTTCACCTAGGAGTGTACAGAAAAAAAGAATCTGGATGCTGTTGGGGCATCGGAAGTGTTAAATATCTGGATTTTAAGCATAAATGTGTTGTATTTAATTGGTTCTTCAGACTTGCCCAATGAAACCAACCCATTTCTGTGAAAAACGTGGTAGTGAATGCTGCCTCTCTGGTGTTGTTCATGGCCATTCAAAGCATTATTTCATTTTAACACTGCCACATCATAAGTCCCAAAAAGGAAGTCCCAGTGCCCTCTGAAATCTTCACTCAGATCCATCAAATCTCGCCCAGATGCTGGTGCCCAGTTGCATATTTCAGAGATTCTTTATCCTGTACATTGTGTAGTCAAATTACCCATTGTGTTGTGTGGAGGATCAGCAGGGAAAAGATGCCTTTTCAAGTTTTGATGAGAACTTTTAGTGCCAAACAACATACATTGTGCTGCCAATAAAAAGCCACTTTCATGGAGATCTGCTGGATGTCCTGATAGCCTATTAACAAAAATAAAGATTCCTAAAAAGGTCTAGGTTTAGTTTTTCTGAGGATTTGGCAGTGAGCATCTTTTTTGTAACAGTCAAAATTCCGTTTCAGAATAATTATACTGAAACCTAGTATGCATCGAATGGACATTATTTTAAGGGTGCTTCTATAATGCATTTAGTAAAAAAAGAAAGAAATGTCAACTTATTTCAGAATTTGGGGCTGCATCCTGTTTCTACATCTCCACCTCCGCATATGGTATGGTTTTATTTGGTGGGGGTGGTGGGAAGGCCCCTTAGATAGTGCAGAACTCTCTGTAGCAGCATGGGGGGAAGCTTCAGGGGCTTAGTAGGGAAAGGCCAGAGGAGGGGTGCAGGTGTGAGTAGTGGGGTCCATTATGCATCCGATGAAGTGAGCTGTAGCTCACGAAAGCTTATGCTCAAATAAATTGGTTGGTCTCTAAGGTGCCACAAGTACTCCTTTTCTTTTTGCGAATACAGACTAACACGGCTGCTACTCTGAAACCTGTCATTATTATAGGGTTCCACTGGTAAAAAAAAATTCCTCTGCAGGGGGACTGCAGAATGGTAGCCACCCTACAGGCCACGGGTTACAGTAGTAGCTGCAGAGTAGCTGTGCTTAGTCTTAGAGACTGGTGTGCATGTCTGTCTGCAAGCATAGAATTCTGTTCTTTAATCGCTACAGAGATCCCCACACATAGTCTGCTTACATGGGCTTTGCTCTGGGGACCAGAATTTGGCCCATATGTGTCTTTCTCTGCATTTCCCAATTGTATATCTCGTTATATGCCTATCTAGATAGATACGACATATCCCCTACATTTCTATAGCAAATGGTTAATACATTTCTAAAACAGAGACAAGTCCCTAATGCCCAGTTAGTTCTTTAAACCTCTTACACAGCCTGGCTAGCATCTGACTTGAACAACGGATTTTGAGTTCTAAGTAATTCTTTTTTCTGAAGGCTAATTAAAATCAATTCCCTGGCATTTCTTTGCTATTGGGAAAGATGCTGCTGTTAGATGTTTCAGTCATTAGCAATATGGTACTGTTGGATTAAAAACAAATTTCCATGTAACGCAGCAATGATTAGAGAGTCTGTGATAATCTAAGCAATTATTCGGGAACAAAACCTGTCCCGACTCTATACCTAGATTATTTGTTGATGACATCTGAAAATCTGGATGACAAAAAGCAGTATTGTGGTTTTAATTTTAAACTGTGTTCATTTATTTTAGTAATGTAAATTTAATGAATCTCTGTATTTCACAGACTTGGATTCTGATTAGCTCTCTAACCATGGAGGATACAAACTCTATGAATGTGTGTATGTATAGAATAAAATGACTACAAATAAAAAGTGTTATGTAGCACTCAGATCGTGAGCTGAAATTCTGTTCTCACATACTCTGGTGTAAATCCAAAGTAACTTGTTGGTTTCAGTGGAGAACTGAGAGGGTTGGATTCAAAGCCGCTCAAGTTGATGGGGTGAAATCCTGGCTTCTCTGAGGTCAGTGGGAGCTTTACCATTGACTTCAATGAGGCTATATTTCCCCCCTGAGAATCTTTCCATAGACTCCAATGGGTTTTGGATCAATCTGTGAGTGGTGAGAGAACTTTTCACAAAATATTTGGGGGAGGACAGGAACTGTGTTCAACAACAGGCAACTCTCTGTGGCTGTATACTGCTCAGCTGCAGTGCAGACACACACAGAGCAACAGCTTCTCTTCCCTTTATGTCACGTTTCTCTGTGGGGTCTAAGTCTACATAGCCTCTCAGCAGGTATTGTTATGGATTTCAATGTGAAGTCAAACCAGATAGGAGGCTACAGTTAAAACCAGGACTTAAGATTTCGGAGTAAAACAATTACAAACCTGATTTACAAGTTCAGGCCATGTGCCCATTAAATGTAAGTTTGAGTGAATTTTAACATAAACTCCATGCACATACAATGAAGTTAACCACTGGATTCCCTTTAACAGCAGAATAATAAAAGCAAAGTAAAATATCTATTGCAATATCTTAATACTCTTCTCCAGCCCCTGGACAATCCTTTTTTGCTGACTGATTCCTACATCTTGTGGCATCTGTACTTGCAAATACTAGGATGCTCTGTAGCATTTTAATACAAGTCATATACACTTTACATCAAATTACTTAAGCGTATGAAATATTTCACTGGAGGCATACCTGCGCCAAATCCATGGTTTTAACCTTTTTCTTTTTTTTTCTGTTCAGAATATTTGGCTGTTAGGTCTCTCTCTAGACTGATACATGTGGTCCTCATAAGCTAAGAGCCATTTCGTATGTAATCATCTGAACAAATCCACTGAGTTATAAAATGTCTTAGTTCCAGTGGCAGAATAGAACTACTTTTCATTATGTAAATCAACCAGTTTGGGAATCACATTTTGCTGGCTTCCCTTGTAGCTGAAATAGGCCACTTTTCTGCAGTGCATTGAATCAACATAGGCTTCTGCCCATGAACTGATCATTCATCACACATTGGCACTGTAGCAGGGATGTGAAAATATGATACGACCAAGAGATGGAAAAATGCTACAGTTCCAAAATTGAAAATTGCATTATTTTTATTTAAATACTGTGGGGTGGATTGTTTCCTCCAATGGAAAAATTCACAGGAGGGGGAAAATGTTATAAATTCCGTAAGGTACCCTTTAAGGAATCTCCTGCAGGGAAGAGGGGCATGGCCTGGAAATTTTGCGGACATACTCTAGAGACACCAGGGATATCAAATTGCAGGGTCACAGATTCCAGGGAAATAGCTCAGGGAGATGGCCCCTCTGCACACTACCTGGGATCCCCTCACCTCCTGAAGGAGCCATGCAGCCATAAAGTCTCCTTCCCACTCCTATGCCCTATCCGTTTCCACAAAAAAAGGCTTTAACTCCTGCTGGGGTTTCTGACTGGAAGTCAACCAGATTCTGAGGGATCATGCTGCTTGGTGAAGAAGAACCTAGTTTTGCCCTCTTCTGGCCCAAGGAGCCCCAACTCACTGTGTGGCTGCAAAATGGCTTCCATTGGCTCATGTAAGCATGCCACAGAGTCACTACAGTTTATGTGCCACCTTGAACCAGTTCTCCCTACTTTTGCTTCCTTACACACTCATAAGGAGAGGGAGCAATAGGTCTGTGAAATGCAAAAGGACTGCCATGATATGGACAAAAAGGTAAATCATGAATTATGACTGTAATTGGGTCTCACTTTGCAAGATTTACTACAGCAAAAGAAAATAATTACCACAATATCACTTGACTTGTTCGCTCCATTTCTAAGACATTACAGTACTGTATACATCGCTAACCAGCAGAGATTCTCAGATAGGTTACTTGGAAAGAGAGCTGTAGGGTTGGTAGAGAGGCTTGCTTCAAAGTCACACCATCAATGGATTCACGGGCAGGAGCCAACCAATACACAGAATAACGTGTGTAGTCAGTGCTAGAGTACATACAGAATGTGTGTACATATTTACCTGTATATGTATATACAGTAGGTCAGTGGTTTTCAGCCTATGGTCCGCAGTTCCGCAAGATATGTTTTAGACTTCCAAAGGGGTCCACACCTCCATTCAAAATTTTGCAGGGGTCGGCAAAGGAAAAAAGCTTGAAAACCACTGTTAAAGGTGAGTGTGTGGGGAGTGAGAGTTTACATGTGTGCATCTTTAGGGGGACAATACGAGAAGTGCGTGTGTGTGTGCGTGTGTAAAATGTGGATTTTTGAGGTATGCCACAAATATCTGTGTTCCAATGTGTGTGTACATGCATGTAGATGGAAGATGTATATTTTTGGTAGGATGAAAGCACGAGTACATATAGATGTATTATTGTGGGGAGTAGACATGTGTGAGAATATGTTTGTGGGGATGTGTATGTGTATACGTGTAACACTGACAGACCCCGGTCGTCGGTGGGCAGGATTGAACCTGGGGCCTATAGACCTTAAAGCATGAGCCTCTACTGCATGAGCTAAAAGCCAACTGGCTGTTAGCTAAGGCTGCAAAGCAGACTCAATCTCAGTCTCTCTCTCTCATCTCAGTGCCACTAGATGGGACAGAACACCACACCCAGGAGGTGTGTGGGTTACATATGCACTTATTTGTAGTGTGTGTGTGTGTTTGGGGGTGAGTCCAAGCATGGATTTAAAAGTGTGCTTATACATGAGTGTTGGTGAATCTGTGAGAGGGAGTGTGTTCAGGTAGCTCTGTTATTGTGTGTGCGCTGTAGGTCAGGGGGATGAAAGCATTGTGCATACATATATATTTGCACTATTCGAGCAGCGGGGTGTCTTTGAGGATGGGTATGTGTATGGAAAGCAAGCTGAAGGCTGGATTGGTGAGTGTCAGGGGAAAAGAGAAGAGAAGAGAGGTGGAGAAAGGGGAATAAAAAGATAAACCACCACACATTAAGCAATAATATATTTTTTCATATTTTGCCTTGTTAAAGTTTGTAAGCCTCCAATGTATCACTTTGAAAAAGCTTCATTATTTTCTCCATTGACATTAATTAAGCTTTCATGGGGATTAGGAGCCCAGCTAGCTAAAAGAAACATGGAGTTTATTTTTATTATTATTTTAAACAGTGACCTCACCTTGCCAGGAGGAAATTTTCAAAGCTTTCTCAGCTCTTAAGAGATTTTTCAGGGCTGGAAAAGTGGCTGTATTTTTTCTCCATGTATATTTCTTATGGAAACTGACTTTATAAGAGACCTGTCGTATTAAATAGCCCGCTGCACTGATTATTGCTACCGCTTTGAGTGGCACTTCCCACCCCACCGATCATTACCAAAACACACTTTGCTGCTAATTTCCTGGAAGATTCAAATGCTCCTACTTCAAGGTCATCTCAAAGGATAGTTTAAAGAGCTTTTTCTGTAAAATATGTATATTTACAAGAGCACGCATAAATGGTCACCAGGGAAGATAAGCTATCAGACAGTAAAGAGATGTCTATCCTTATACAGTTCACACACCACTGAAGCAAATAAAATTGGTTTTGTATCCAGCCTATGAATACACTGTTAGGAACTCTGTCCTGAAAACTGATCTATACTACTGAGATAAAATTCAATGCATCTCTTTTCATAAATATCTAACTGTGGCATCAAAATTCTACTGCTTTTGCCTGAATACTCATCTACTGTAGTTGCAGCAGGTAGTGGAATGACTCACCAGTTTGCTTCACTCAAGTACACAAGAATCACTGTAATAGGCTACATCCAAACTTAATTAAAGCATTAGCTTTAGTGCACAAAGACGTAAGTCTAAGTTTACAATTATTAAAGTCCGTTCCACGACTGACCAAGAAACGTTAGATTAAGTCCGTGTTAAATTTTAATAACAAAGGCATCCAATATTCAGTAACTTGTCTTCTTTTAAGCCACTCAACGCAGCTTCGTATGCCTGGCATTCCTTACCGTCTCTAGTTCACATTACTAGCACGCTGTATTATTCACTAAAACTAGAGAGGACTGCAATGTTACTGCAGACACTCTTTTGTTCTGTCTTACTGTGCTAATTTAGTCTGTGGACCTGATCCACCTGTACAAACTTAACTTGAATATCCCATCAAATTTTTATTTGGGCATCAGGGTAAGTACAGGAGTTAATGTGCATAAAATATAGGGACAGCACAGTGACAGACAAAATCATTTGTAGGCACGAGCAAGCACATAAGGACTATTAGATTGAAATTGTTCAGGACCTTCTTGACTAACACAGAGATAGTAGCAATTTTAAAGTATTTTTTGGGAAAAAATGAAATTGCATTACGGAGGTGAGCTGCCATTTGAGAACCACTATAGCTTTCCCTTATAGTTACCACTCACTTTTCTCCACATTAATCTTTATGTGTTACATAAACTTCTAAAATAAAAAATAAATATGAGGACAAAGTGGATAATATACCCGGTCCAATACTACTGCCATTACTATCAATGGCAAACCTCTCACGGACTTCAAAGAGGAATAAGGTCAGGCACATTTTCTATATACTTCATAGTGTGTTTTCTCATAGAAAAGTGTTTGTCTGACCACGTCGGAAGAAAGGCAGAGGGGAATAGATGTGGTTTCATTAGGCTGCAACGTTATTCAATTTAAATGTAAGGGAGTACCTGGTAACTGTGAAAGTCGTCATCCTTTCCTTAATCATTTCCATAGAATCCCCAGCCAGGCAGGGCTGTTGGAACAATTTGTATAGTGGGGGTGCTGAGAGCCATTGAACCAAATTGTAAACCCGGTATATCATGGAAACGTATTCAAGCAAGAGGGTGCAGCAGTGCCCCGTATCCTTAGTTCCAACACCTATGCAACCAGATCCTGCTGCTGGGACCCTGCCACCCTCCCCTCATGTGAGGTGAAAGGGGACTATAAAAGGAAGAGGGTCAACTCCCCGGTGTTCCAGATGTAGGAGCCCCAAACCCTTTTCCTCTGCCTCCTTAAGGTTTCTTTCCTTCAAATCCTTTCCCAATCCATTTTATTATATAACCACTTCTCTTCCATACTAAGTACCTGCACTGGCCATCCGCCACAAGTTTTACATACTACGTTGCAACATTATAACCTAACCTCCCTACTCCATGCAGTCCCAGATGTGTTGTGCGGAAAATGGAAAAAACCCACCCTTCCTCAGCCTATCTGGCAGTGAGGGAAAAATTCCTTCCTAATCCCCCAAGGAAAAGGGCAACTAGTGTAATGCCCATTGCAGGTCAGGAGTAAACCTAGTCCTTTTGCCAACATCGTGTGTGTGTGTGTGTGTGTGTGTGTGGGGATGGTGTAGACCTCTCTATAGGGCTACATGGGTTATAAATGCCCACTATGCATCTGGCCAGCAGGAAGGGGAATGCAGTGACCTTCTCCTGACCTGGCCCCAACTGCTTCCTGCCCTTCCTGTAAATCCCTGTAAAATTTTCTCCTCCTCCCCACATGTTGTAGGAGATCCCTTAAAGAGGCAACATACTTTTTCTTCCAGTTAGCTGGACAAAGACCCCCCAACATGGAAGGTTGCAGTAAACATACTCTAGGTCAACTCTAAGTAACACATTAAGGAGCAGTCATAGTAAAAATCCATGGTTATTGAATAACGTGGAGTCAATTACCCTACAAATGGTCAAAGACTCAGTTTTAAGATGCCTGTTCTAAAGTATCCTTAACAAACAAGTACATCTTTTCTGTTGATGTAAATCATGTGTGTATGGCTGTTTTGATCAGGATTTGTTCTCCTGATGGCTTCCTGAACTTTCTTGTGGAAAATGCATCCTTAAGGGGAGCACTTGAGCCTCAGCCAGAGAAGAGGAGGAATTGTGATGATGAAAAACAAGCCTCCCAGCCCCCCCACCTCCCCCCCAGCATGGTATGTTTAGTAGTTGGCTGGAGTAAATTCTGTGCAACACTCATTGAACTGGGCCTATGTGTGGTAATGGACAAAGCCACATTAAGTGTCTGAGCTCATAAAAATTGGGGAGACATCTGTTTTTGGCCTTGTGGAGGAATGGACTCTGAGCTGCACAGAACCTGAAGATCACTGGGGAAATCCAAGTCCATCCCTGTGCACCTCATGGCATCTACATGGACAGGTAGTCCCAAAGGCTCCCTTTGACAGATCATTCCTTCATGAGACTGATTTTGAAAGATTATTCTTTCATGCCACTGCTTTCAGCTTCTAAATTACTTGAATGTAGTACTATCTCACTTGAGGGTATACATGAAGGGTCAGGCTCTGCCACTCTGTGTTCAATGGCAAAACTCAAGGAAACATTTGTTGTTCTATGAAAGCAGTAGAGAAATCAATCCCTGGTAGGGTACTGGATTTTGCTCTTGATCTATAATTTGGGGATAGTTTAAAATGCTTATTTGATAAAATGCTATTTTTCCTTTGAATAATTACATTTATTTTCATTCCCCTTTTAACATGTCTGCCTCCATCTTTTTACATTTTTATTTATTTGGTGCTCTTTTTTGTGGGCAGGCATTATAAAGCAATTTGTGGCTAGTCCTCCAGTGCTTTGTTGATTCACCTCAGCATAGAAGAAGGAACTTAAAAGTGCTATAAGCAATTGAGCTTTTGCTGGGGGCGGGGGGGGGGGGGGGAAAGAGAAACTTTACTATCTTATCTCATTGAGATTTCCACTAACTCTTTTATCTAGATTCACTTACTCAAACCCATGGCCTGTGGTCTTGTTTAATATCAGCCAGTAATAAAGAGCTCTTCAGCTAAATACAGCTATATTCTACTATTAACTGCAGCTCTTGAAGCAGTCACTGTGGAAAGGGGAGTCTAAACCCTTCAATGTCAAGGCATTTAGAAACACTCTAGCATCAATCAAGGTCTACGTCCAGTAAGTGCCTGCTTACATTTACATGAAATATT
This sequence comes from Caretta caretta, assembly GCF_965140235.1. NCBI lineage: Eukaryota > Metazoa > Chordata > Testudines > Cheloniidae > Caretta > Caretta caretta. The sequence continues at coordinate 75,335,720 of NC_134211.1, forward strand.
CATACAGCATTCAGTTTTGCTTTTCTCTCTCCTAATCATCACTTTTAGGAAGAAGCTACAATCATCTCAGTTAGGGGAGGGTGTTATGGGACGTGCGGTACCTTTCAATGTCAGGCTTCCTGCAGATAGCTAGTTCTGTAATGAGGCAGCACACTGTATAGACTACCAAAGGTCTTCCTCACACAGCCTAGCCTTGTTATCATGCACTATTCATCTTCAAGTATACAACTTAGAGCAAATGAAAGTAATTAATTAACCATAACAAACCTGTCAAAAAGCTATTTGAAATTTTGACAGAAAAATATTTAACATTTCTTTTAAGTGAACACGATTCCCTGTGCCTGCTTTTCCAAAAATAGCATTCAGAAGGTCTTCTACTGCATTCTTGTTAATTGTATAAGCAGCATTGACTCCACAAGCCTTTGGACTCAGAACTGTTTATTCTTTACATATTTGGCTAAGAATTATTCATTTACACGTCCGGTGTTTTTCGCATGATTGTTCAGTGCTTTGAAAACATAAAGCGCTATATTAGATAGTGTTGACTAGAGACATTCGCTAGTTTCCCCCCCCCCCACAAATGTAACATCAACAAGTTTGTGTAATAAGAGATCCACTATACTAGACAGTTCAGAATACATTAACCTCCATGCTTTTTAGGCAAAATAATGAACAACATTTGTACTGTGGTACTGTAGGCAAACCGGAAATGCTGTACTGTGCTTTCTGAATGAAGTACAAAGAGCATTCTTCACTATCCTACAATTTACCTTAGAGTCAATTCAGTTACTTCATTACTGTCAAGGATTTTAGAGCATCATACATCTCCCTTCTAATCAGACGTTTGATTCTAGAAATTCAGATTACTACAAAAGAAAAAAAATCAATAACTAATTATTTTATAATCTGACAAAAAGCTGCTTTTGCCACTGTGAATTTTCTTGCAAAACAAAAACTGTTCTTGAAAACAGTTACCTTACAAAATCCTGTAGGAAAAAATAAACAAAGGAATCCGGCTAACAGATGCTTGTAGTTAAAGAAAACAAGTAAAAAATCAAAAAGTACCTATGATAAAAAGCAACATTTAACCTTCAATGTATAATATATGATTTTTAAATATTTTATGACAGAATTTTAGGCATAATATATTCACTTGAGAAGTACTGAAAAACTAATGCATCTCACAAATGTAACAACCTCAAAGTTTGAATTGTTAGCAGTATTGCTATTAAGGTGATTATTCTTTCCTTTCTCTAGCCCCCCCTTCCCTCTCAGTACCCCTTTTTACATTTGTACAGCAAAATAATAGCATTTATGGTCATATTGCTCATGTTGAGCTTGTTGGCATCATCAGTTTTGATTTTTCTCGAAGGAATCAGTCCTATAATACAACACATTCTATGCCAAAATTGTAGCTGATTGCCTGTAAATTGCATATAAATGGCAAAGTGCAGAAACCCAGGAAAAATTCCAAAATGTCAGTGTAGTCTTGTGTGTTTTTTGTAAATGCTCAAGCATATTTGTTTACCTTTAAACCAGTTTAAAATGGGAGCCATCTTCTTTTTGTGTTACATTTCCTAAATAATAAAAGGACCCACAATCACACTGTACACAAGGGAAGGCAAAGAGGGAAGGCACCATAAAATTCTGAATTTAAAGTATTTGTATTTTATCCATAAAAGAACAATCTATAACAATTTGAAATTATTTTGGTCAATAATGTTCAGTTGCCTTAAATAAAGAAACAATCATATTTAGACACAGAGAAAGAATGCAGTTGTACTTTTGTTGTATATAAAAATATTGCACACATAAGCCCTAAAAAATATTATTGCTCTTTTTGACTCACCCTCATTGAGAAGAACCCAGATTATGAGAACAAAACTAGACATAAAAACAGGAATTTTGATTGATTTTTTTTCTAATTTTGCATCAAATGTACTTTAATGTTTGCTTTATTCTTATTTTTACTGATGGAACCTGGTCAGATGGAACTGGGTAGGCAAAAGTAAATGTAAAGCATGTTCAGAGCCAGTTTTTAGTGGCAAATAAAGATTGCACTGTATCTGACTCAAGGTTGGCAAAGTCCTTCCTCAGGAGACCTCGCTCCAATTTTTAAGAAATAATTCATTGAAGGCTTAAGGAAGACATCCTCCAACAGTTGAAAATGGCCATGCTTTTTAATGTGTGTTGGCATTTTTGTGTTTTTAATGTCATAGGACCAGATCCTGCTGGATACTGAAAGTCAATTCGACTGACTTCAATGGAGTAGAGGGTGCTTGTTACCTGGCAGGATTCAGGCTGTTAATCTACCAGGCATCCCACTCCCCATTTCCTTATCAGCACTTCAATTTGTTTGTTATATTAATATAATATAATATTAAATTAATATAATATAATATAATATTTGCATCATTACAAGCAAACATTTATTAAATGCAGGATTAGACACTTCTTATTCTCCATGAAGCCAATGTTCAGCACCATTCAGGATCAAGTCTGGAAAAATGTTTAAATGCTGGAAATAGAGCCCAGGTTTATGACAATTCTCAAAAGATGTTTGCGGCTCAAGTTAAAAAGGGTCTCTGTAACATTAAGCTACAGTTTACAGTAAACTTTCCAAAGAAAATCCTGAGTTATGATAAGCTCCCTTTGAGTAGTAACAAGAAGTTACCGAGTCGGATTCACTATCACCCATATTGAATAAAAATCAAATTCTTGGAATGGAAATGTAATATTTCTTTACAAGTCTGAGTCATAAGTGGCATAATCCATTATTTACCTCCTTGTTTGTGTGCTAGGGTAGACTTTCAAAGTTGACTTCTATTTTTTTGGTCTGACACTAGCTATTGAATTCATATTTGAACTTTCCAAGTGACTAATATAAAATAGAGCTCTGCCTTTTTTTTTTTTTTAGTTCTTTGAGGTGAGAGTAGAATGGCATGCAATCAGTTGTGGTTTGGCTCAGATTTCAAGCTATGTCGGAACCTGCTGAAGTTTGAAGAGTTTGAATCAGTTGTAACCCATCATACCTGTGGGATATCTTTAATCCCACAAGTTGTGGGAACTTATGTATACGGTTAGCTTTTGATCTTACTACAATGATTTTGAACATAACTAGCGAAAGCAATGCTAGTCAGACATAAAAGAACTGAATCTCCCTTATTCTGATTTCTAAAGTGTTCTGAAAGCAGTGAATAACATCAGGGTGTGTGCGTGTGTGTGGACCCTACAGCGATGTCTACAACAGATTTCTACTGACCAGATTCAGGATATAGAAAAGCCAACATCAGCATTCCTCAGGAGTGTGAGAGAAACATAGTTTTTGAAAGCTAAATTTAATACCATTTATCTAGTCCATTATCTCTTCATGTACAGTATAATCTACTGTGTATACATCTATCCATGATCTATATATGCATACAAACAGATATCCAAACCAGAGATCTGATCTATTTTTCTCCCTCATTTTATAGAAATAAAGATACACATTTTTAAAACCTGCCTGCCATTTGTGTTCCTGGCTACTTGGAGGTGCAAATTATTCCGGGAACACTTTTGTGCTTGCTATTTGCAGGCACAATTAAAATCACTCGGATGGCTAAAAACCTGATTTCAGCCTGTTATTTGGGCCCACAAAACTGCAGGCACAAAAAGGGAGGCTGAGCTGAGACCAGAGGTACGATAGTAGATATATACAACTTTAAGTTATATGTTATGAAAAATGGATTACAACATTTTAAATATATGTTTTTAATGTTACCTCACAGTAACTTTTTAAATGGTTTTCCCCTGGCATAATCCAGTGTGATCCATAATACTGTATTTCAGCAATGATTTTAAAATGATGGATAGGTTACCATCGAAATAATTTGTAAGACATAAATGACCATTGTGTGTTTCTTTGAAGTTGGCACATCTATTCTGTATGACTCAATCACTAAATCACCTTACAAATGTCTAACAAAGCACCTGCATTTAGCCATATTTTCTATATTTACGTTTTTGGCCTCTTTCTAGGATGAGGCATAAATCCATGAGGCCACTTTAGAACTTTAGAATGTCCTTCTTTTACATATCTAGTGCTCATTACCCAGAAGTTATTCTGTCTCCCGTGTTAAATTACTTTATGCTGCAGCTTAAACGAACATGTCTCGCTTTCATCTAGCATTTCAAATAGGGCAAAGACTGCTGTACAATTTCCAAACACAACTGTGCTAACAGAGATGAATTACTAGAGTTTATATAATTTATATTAGGAATTCATAGACCTAGCAAAAGGGATTAGTACATTTTATTTCAGGGTAGGAGATGATCCTGTCATTAATGGTCGATACTTTCATCATCTTTTAAACCTGAGGAATTTCCAGGGTGACAAGACTGTAAGGACATATCAGGGATTCACAGCTGTGAGCTTTATCTGGCCATGTACTGCTTTACTCACAGTATGTGGACTACGTTCCATCAAAACTGGATTAGCCTGTCAATCATGTCCTGCAATGTATATTGTATTATGATTTTTTGAAAATGTCACTGAGATCAGAGTAATTTCTTGGCTAATTGCATCTTGTCTCTTCTTAATACTGTGCATTTAATGGTTTCATTACCTTTCATGACAATCACAGTGCCTAGTCCAGCATTAAGGGCAGTTTTATTTTTACTTAAAAAAGAAAAGAAAAGAAAATATAAGGAATCCTCAATCCTTTTAATAACAGAGATAAAAAATATTTAAGACAATACTATATTTCATTAAATATAATACAATTTGTGGTATCCGTGTTTTTTCCCCAAGGTCTGTGATATACATAATAACTGAGATTGTTTCTCTAATCCCAAAAGCACACCTTATGCTTAGCACAGTATTTTTCTCCCCTCTCCTGTTATGGAAATAGATTAAAGAAAATATTAACCTTTAAAAAACTGTCAGTCATTATTCAGACGGCTTCCATTTTATGTGTGTGAGTCTCTTGAGAATCTCTCCCAAACACAAAAATATTTGTGTTTCAATATTACTCATTTAGGCATGAGAGATTCATTTAGATAAACATTACAGCATGTTTGCAAAGGTTTCATTAAATGATACTTTGCCGGCTGCATGCAGTTTTACTATGTGTCATTGGTGATAAAATGGGCAGAGTCAGATTAAAGTTACTGCAGTCCCAAATTTGCTTTGGTTAAAAGAATGCTGTTTACCAAAAACTCAACCAACTATGGAGGATAATTTATTTGACATAGTTAGCAAATATACTAGAGTATAAGATCAGAGTCCTAAAGTTCTCTGACTACACAAAAGCTGACAAGAGGCCTGATTTGACCCTACTTTGCACCTTATCTTGCCATTTATACCTGTGCAAAATACGTGTAAAATACTCCCAAATTGGAAAGACTGTACAAGGTGCAAAGCAGTAGAGAATCAGGCACCTATGTTCCATTATCAGTTCAGAACTGGGGTCTGATAATATTATATTTTAAATCATTGTACTATATTGTTTATAAATTACATCCAATTGCTGCATTTCATTACTGTGGTTTGTTACGTAATTATCAGCCTAAAGCTGGAAGAGCGGAGGCTCTTTTGGAGTATTTCTATTGGTATAGACTAGCGTGGAGTTATTTCTGTATCTGACAATGGACTTGCCCCTAAAGACTTGTCTCCCATTAGGTTAGATGAAGCAGCAGCACTTCTGGTTTTCTGTGGTTCCTCTTTTTCCACCCTATCGGCTATTTGCAAGCTATAGGGTAGCCTACACTGGAAAGAGAGGCACATATTGCCTGATATTCCTGGTTGGTGCTCATGATGAAGGACACGCTTCTTTTTGGATCTGACAACAGCCGCAGTATCCTGTTTAAATTTGCTGTGGCAGGCAGAAATAGTGTGAATGTTAAAATATCGAAGGTGATTGTGTAAATACTCTGGCTTGCTAGCCATTCACGTCCAGTTTGAGCAAGTCACGTGGTATTTGCTTCTCTCTTTTGCATAAACGTAAGCGGACATCTTTTAAAAAGCGCATCCGCTGATGAGTTTTGCTTCTGAACACATTTGTGTAAACATTCCAACACATTCCACTGATATTCTAATAAGACAGAACTAGAATGGTGATTATACCCTGCATCTGACAATTATTTATTTCATGTGAGAAAACTGACTCTGATCTCATCAGCAGATGCACAAGTGCATTCATGAATCACCTCACTCTTGGTAAGTTTCAAAATTAAGAAACAGATCATTTGTCTTGAACAAAAGAATTATTCTGTTCTGGTACAGGCTTGATCACTCTTGTGATTTTTTTTAAATGCAAAGAAAAATTTGAAAATTAACCAAAACTGTTGTGGCAAATTCTTCCCCCGGAGAAAGAAGGTCAGCATAACTGAAGTCAAAAGCATTCCGGAATATGAACTGTGGTCTAAGTAGAGGGGGAAAGAAAGTTTGTTACTTGAGTGCCAGCAGACCATCAGAGAGAGTCACCTTGTTTGATTTATTTCAGGTCCTAGTGGACAGGTGGTCACATCACAAAATACTCCATCACAATTTACACTAATTGACATCCTTGTCAGAGTTCTTAGCACAGAGGCTAACAGAAAAGCAGAGGTAAGGAGGCAGATTTATTGTCACATGGAACTGGTTTACTAGTGAAAAAACAGATTTGCAAACAAACAGGCTGACTTAGCTCCTCTACTATTCTTGGGGTCATATGTTTTGTGTGCATTTCAATGATCATTGGGTATTTGTGTAAATGTTTGCAGACCCCCAAAACTTTCATTATTTTTTGCAGTCCAAAAAAGCATGCCAGACGGTGCATCATTGTAAAAGTTTCATTCATCCAGTCGGGAACAGAAGCTGTAACACGTGACTTAGGTAAAGCAATCGCACACCAAGAATATGAATTAGCGAATAGTCAAAGTGAACAGTTTGCAGACCGCTCCATGCACTCAAATGTAATAGCCCAAACTATTTAGCAAATATTTATGACCAACAAAAATAGTTCAGAATTCAGGTTAGTTTTTGGATGACTTGCAAACAGAACAAGAGCTGAATTCATAGAAACATTATTTTCAAAGAATAATCTGACCAGCAGTACTCTCCCTAATTGAAACTGTCCCTACTGACTAACACTTAGGCACGCTGATGGATCAGTGTGGAGGAAACAACACTCTCATTTCTCATGCCGTAACTGTTATGTAGACAACGTATAAGTCACCCAGGGGCCAGTGCAGCACCTTATTCACCAAAATCACTGAACCTATTAAAAGAGAAATTGGCAAAATCCATAAAAAACAGAGATTTCATAAAATGGTACAGACACACCAAAGTGAGACTATATTAAAAAAAATTTGGTTCAATCAGTGGATTTTACATTGGGTTTGGTCTGCACTGGTTTCAGGACTCTCCACACTCCTGTGGTTTGTTTTATTTTCCTTTCATCCACACCCAAAAACTTAAGCAGAAATTCAATAAAGCCATGAGAATCTGGAGAGTTTAATCAGTTGTATAATGAAACTTGGAAAACTCATTTGGATGACTCTCTCTTTATGCTGACCCCCACCTCCAAAAAGCCTCCCTCATCCAGCATCTGAAGGAAGCCTGGGGTAGTTATTCCATTCTTTCTGACATCTTCTTGGGTCCACCAATTGTTTCTACTCTTTCCCTAACATCTTCAGGAGACTGTCTAGCTCCCTCCAGCCTCTGTCTTTTTCCGGCCAACAGGTAGGCCACTACACTCAAAGGGTGTCTTGGCATACAAGGGAATCTAGCCTGAGATCCGGATTTGACAAGCCCGCATTGCACTCTGTGGCATCTTTGACTCTTGAGTGACAAAAGATCCATACTGCTACTGCAGATAGGGATTAGGTGGGAAGTAAGGCTACCTACACTGTGCCCCTCCCATCACATCCACAGTTAGACAGGTGGGAAAGCAAGCTAGCCAGCCAAATAGCCTCTAATGGTTTGGGAAGGGGCCAGCTGGAAACAGGGTATCCACCTCGGACTACTGCCAGTCAAGAGAAAATGAAGGGGATGGGAATATTGGCAAGAGCCGCTTGGCCCGACGCCCTTCTGAGGTTTATGAATGTTGACGAATTTTGTTTTTAAAAATAAATTTCTCCTGACTTCAGGTTTTGGCCTGAAAGTTTCACACAGCTCTATACCGTATTGTATATGGCTCCTTCAGTTCAGCAGATTGGTGTGTGTGTGTTATTTTAAAATTGAAATGGTCATCTTAAAAAAGAGTTTGGTAAATTAGACCATAATTTAGATGATTAGCTCAATTAGTCAGAATTGGTCAAAAATTTCCTAACAAGAAATCAGTATTTATTCTTGCTCTGGCTTTTTAAAGAAGCACCTTGCACATTATTTTTTTAAATAAAAGCACAAAGATGACTATACCCTTAGACACCTCTAAAACTTTTGCTCCCTTTGGCTGAGCCTGTCAGAGTGCAAGCCTAGAGATCTACAGGGCACAGCTGAAGACACATTCCTTTTGTCTTTTCTTTGCCATTTGACTGACAGTTTTAAAATAAATATACAGTTGTCTGAAGTGTATGTCAGACACTATGTGGGTCTATGCTTGAAAAATGTAGCCATCCCTACCTGATCTATATCTCAGTGGTGTCTGTTTCAAGGTATTTCTGATGTATATCTCTCTCTGTATTGTTTCCATAAGGAGATCTCTGCAGCTCTGGAAGTTCCATCAGATGATTTGGCTCCTGCATCTTCTTTTCACTTTATTCATCTTACACTCCCCTTTCAATTAAGCATATTTACACTTTGGCTAAAAACATTTTGGGTGCTGAACAGCTAACCCAGTGCATACTGTAGGTAGTGGAGATGTGAAAATACTGTTCTTGGACCGCTGTGCCATGTTACATCATATTATACAGTATTATAACAACTAGAGCTGTAAGGTTTCACTTCTCAGGGTACCTGTGCGTATTTTCTTTGGTCCTGAGCCACATAGGTTTGTAGCCTCTGAGCTTTGCTTTACATTTTGGCTGTAAACAAATGCAAAATATCTAAATGAAACTGTCAAAAATGACTATTTCATCTGGTTTCTGAGATCTGCATATAAATCAGCTTAGGTTCACTTAAAAGTGGGCCCAACATTTGCTTGAAATGTTCACACAAACCTTGATGGTCCTCCTTGGAGTTCTGAATTGTTTGCAGGCCTGAAATCAGGAGGGTTTTATGTGGATTCATATTTCCACACAGACATTTTGCATCCTAAACAAGACATGGCAGTTCCAAACAGGGGTTTCACACAGTTACACAGTATGCTTCCACACAACGTGTACTGTCATCAGCCTGAAAGGTGACAAAAATTATGTAAATCTGAAAAACATAATGCCAGATTTCTGTTTTTTTTAAATACCCATAAATAGCTCCTTAGGAATTATTTTGTTCAGCTACAGGGATATCATTTGCTATGGGGAAAGGGGGCAGTTGCTCTCCCCCTACTCACTTTCCATAGGTCTATATGCTCCATGAGGTCTTCCATTTTTGCCCACTCTACATGCCCAGACATTGGATATAGTCATTAGGAAAGCAAACTTTGCCCCCACTAGAATTTTTCTGAAATGAAGCCCCTGTTCAGCTATGTGTGAAGTTAGCAGAAAAAGTGTCAAGTAGTTATTTTGTTGTCCAGGCAGAAGTTTTGCCCCCCCGTTGGTCAAACCTTGAAAAATAAGATTAATTACAAATGTAGGGCTGGATACTGTGACTATGAAGTCAATGCCAATGTTCCTACCAATGAATTCAATGAGGGATCAGACCATTATTCCTTTTTTGGTTCCTGTGTGAGTTGATCCTGATTTCTGTGAGTGTGTTTGTTAGATGTAAGTATCTGCAAAATATTCTGACAAATAATTCGCAGTGTATGGATTGGTCACGAAGTTTTTGTTTCAAGTATTCGGTATTAGTTCTTCATATTGTGTGACTGCTCACGCAAGTCAAGTGGTATTATTTTCTATTACCTGACTGAGCGATTGAAAGTTTTTAAAGATAATAATAATGAATGACTAATAAAATTTTATAGCACATTTTACACATTGTAGTTCTTGCTAAAATTTGTTAAGCTGTGGGGATTTACAAACATGATCACTACTACTTGGCAGATGACCAAGTATGCATGAATAATAGTGTCTCACAAATCACTGCTAACTAAATTCAGCGCTTTTGCTTGCAAAATGACTCATGGATCATCTCTGAAACATTTCCTAAATCTCAGAGATGGCATCAAGCTGCAAAAATGTGGATTATGACCACCCCAAAGTTCAGTGTTTTGATCTGATGAATTATAAAGACGGAACACATTAAAAAGGCAGAACTCTGATCCAGAGCCACATATGGATTTGGAACATGTCCAAAGCTCTGGGTGCTTAGACTAGAGTTTTGGTTCATGTATGTCTCTATTCAATATTTTTTATTTGTTATCCTTATAGTAATATTTTGCTCTTATATGTTCAGTCTGAAGATGTGACTTTTACTGTTATTAAGCAGCTGGATGTTGTTTTCATAGTATGGAAGTAACCCTGTTCTGAAGAGAACATATACTTTTTTAAAAAAGATTTTCTCCTCACAGCAGTGATTTTGTGGCACTGCCCAGTGGCAGTACCATGATGTCACAACAATTTATCATAGTTAGAGCAATGCTGCATGAACCTGACTTGTTTAAGTGTTTCTGTGGCCTGATTTCACAGAGAGAACACAGGACAACACTAAGGGGCTCTACCAATCTGCAATCACACAATTCAGCTTCTACCTTTTTGCTCTATTATTGAGGTCCCTTGTCTGAGATAAGCAAAAGAAATGCAGAAAAATGGGATTAAGTCTACAACGACCCTCCAGTGAGATTTGGGTAAATTCCTTTCCATGCTCAGGCAGAACTGAGTTGGTCTCCCTTGACCCTGTGTTTGTACACTTAGTTTTCCTTTTCTCGTTTTAGGTAAGTAAGTCTCAACCATTTATCTAAATAGCACAAGCCACAACTTACATTTTAATTAAATATTAATGGTCTCCAAGCAAATAATATTAAGATATTATTATTTTGTTCTCACATCCAGCTATAAATACCCTCAAACAGCTATTTTGCAGTCTGTTTCTATTAATTTTTGTGTGTGCTTGAAATGCACCAGCTTCACCCATCTGGAAATATGTGTGGGATGCAATTTCTATGTGTCTTCTAAGGTAGATCAGCAATATATTTAATTCATCATGTATCAAAATAAAATTTTGTACAAGAAATATCTTTCTAGTATTCTTTTTATAACACTGCACTTCTAAAGTACCTTTTGTCTTAGGATGTCAAAGCATTGCACAAATGTTGAAGGCCTCTAGCCTTTGTGCCAATGCAGAAGCAATTATTAATTATTGTTATAATGTACTTGTATTACAGTGGCGCCTAGAGACCAGGGCCCCATAGTGCTATGCACTGAACAATCATATAACAAAGAGATAGTCCATGTCCTCAAGAGCTTACATTTCAAACTCTGTAAACCTAATCTAAGCAATAAGTCCTAGTCCTCAGCAATTGTGTGTAGCAATGAAAGAAATGGGGACATTCACAGTCACTGTGTTTAAGGGAGTGCAGGGACTGCTACCTTCAGTTGTCCCTGGAGGTGCCCGTCATCCCAAACAGGATGGGAATGATGCTGTCACCTACACACTCCTGATGTACCCCAGGGAGCCTCAGAAGTAAGGGTGCCATTGTTAGCCACAATCCTTTCCTGAGTGCCTGCTCCCCCAGAATAGCATGGTTCTCCGCCACTCTCCATTCAGGGATTGCTTTAATGGTACAATCTAGACCTCCTTAATCATGGCCCTAATCCCAAGAGATGTTGAGCAACAGCCGGGGATCACCCCATTGCAAAAAAGACAATTTCATTTTTGGGTGAAATTCACCAAAACGGACAGGACCAATGCAAGCCTTGCCATAGCACTTCGCATGGCTTTAGTCATTAGCACAGGAAGTGTGATGGCTGAAGCAGCCAAATGTGGGGTTGTTTGGGAAAAGGATACTGGCTCCACACTTTGGCACTCAGTCTGAGCGCCAGTACCACACAAACTCCACGGAGCAGAGCGGTGGTTGTGGATGGGAACATTTCACTGGTTAGGATTTATTTTCTTTCGCCCCCCCCCCCCTTTATATTTAAATGAATTAATTTACTCTGTTAATTTAAAAAAAAATACTTGCTTTTGTAGTTTTAAGCCTAAAGTAATGGGGGAAGAAAGATCTTAACACATTCCACACGGTTTCCCCCCAAAACGGCCTTCTGTTAAAACGTGACCCCCCCCTTATTTTAAAATATTAAAAATAAAAAGCAACAGATTTCTCCAAAAATAAGTTCCAGCATTTTATTAACATTACTTAAACTATTCATTTATGGTCACCATAGCACAAAGGGCTTAGTGATGCACAGGGGTGAATTTCACCTTATAGTGTGCCCGAAAACATCCATATTCATAGTACGAGAAGGCTTTTTGTGCCCCCCCCCCCACATGGGTGCACAAGTGGGGACTAGCTACCAAAGAGTATCTTCAGGGGCTGGACCCAATTAGAGACCTTGAATGTGGGGCAAGGACTCTGCAAGGCTGGCACCCACAATGCCGCTAGCCTGCCAAAAAGGACTGGGAGATAGAGTCCCCACTCAGCTCCAAATAAAAAGCTCAGAGTCCAAAAGTCACTCCTCCTGGGGTTTGGCTCACCGACAGAAGGGTAGATCCAAAGTACAGCTATATGCACCCTCCACCTTGTCTGCTGCTTCTAATATTTCTTTTCTTAAGATTTGTCTGTCCCAAGTCTTAGCTCCGTCTGCCAGAAGGCTAATCGCACCTCCCTTTTACTGAAGGGGGATTCTAATGCACTACATCTGGCCCACAAAGTAAGCCATAATTGACCTGTAGTTCTGTACTGGGTTCCAATACTTGCTAATAGAGCAGGGGCAACAGGAAAATCCTGCCACTCCAACCCCAGGTCCCAAACTCCCTTTCCACATCATCTAGCAGATCTGGCTTTGCATAGGACAGAGCAAGTGCTGCAGTCCTGGAAAGGGCCACAGAGTGGCTGCTCACCACAAGTTCTGAGTCAGAGATCCACTGAGGGGCAGTGGCGAAAAGCCACAACTGAACCCTTCGGGCTTGATCCTCCAAACCCTACCAGGCTGACGCTGACTGCCGTGAGTAGTTTCATTGGCTTTCATCAGACTACTCACAGCGGTAAGTATTATGCTGGGGAGTGAGTGCTTGCAGGATTAGGCCTTTGAGCCCCAATCCTGAAAACTTGTATGCACTTGCTTAACTTTACTCATGTGAAGACATCTCATTGAGATCCATGGGACTGCTCAGGTGAATAAAATTAAGCATGCACACAAGTGTCGGAAAATGGTAGCCTTAGTCTATGATTAATTTGTTATAGTTCCCAATCTTGTTTCCACTGAAGCAATGAGTTTTTCCATTGATTTCAGAAGAGAAGAACTTGATGCTGAGTGGCAGTTTATAAAGACACTCTTTCCTGACATCCAGGCTATGTTCACCCTCTGAGCTAGAGGTATGATTTCCAGCTCACATCCACATACTTGTGCTGGCTCAATGAGAGCTAGTGGGAGTATAAATAGTAGCCTAGCAGCGTTGGCATGGCTTAGCCATGCTGAGGACGTACCCACTGGTTTCAGGGAGGTTTGTACTTGGCACAGCTAAGCCGTTTCACCATTGCCACCGCAGCTACACTACTATTCAGACTTACGCTAGCTCAGTGAGCACTAGTGTGTATAAACGTACATGAGCTCAGAATCACAGAGCTAGCTCATAGCGCTGATGCAGCCTAAAAACCACTTTGTTTGGTAGCATAGACATCATGCACAAAAAAAGACATAACATTTACTCCATAAAGTCCCCAACTTTTGGATGCATTTATAGATTTTACTTTATGTAAGGTCTGCCTAAGTGGGCTCCATTTATCATGCCTAAGCCAATTATATTGCTACAAGTTAGATTTATATATTGTCTGACAGAAACATATAGTAAAAAACAGCATTTAATCACCATACCTTTAAAGACAATTAGAACTCATTAAAGAGTTCATAGTGGTATCATGTGTTTTAAAAATCACTACTCTGAAGGTATCATAAAACGTACTTTCATCACGCACACGACATTTACAAATTCTGATGGGCATTTCCTCCTTTCTTGAAAAGAGTGTCTGGCTCAGTTTGCAGCAAATATGACAATAGGCTGTACAAATGTACATCTGAAACATAACCCTTTTGGGGTTAAACATTCACGCTTATATGAGAGATCATCAGTTTCAGGTCAAAGTACTGTTCTTAAATGATCAGCGTAGAACAGAAAAAAGGCATTGAAGTGACCTTGCTGAGGGTCTAAAACTGTGCTAAAGCCTCTTCTGCATGATTAAGTGAGCAGAATCTTAGATTAGCTAAAAGCAGTGCAGAAACATAATGAGTTCACTTATTTTGGAGCATTTAATAACAGTTATAGACAGTTATGTGATCAGGCGGAGTTATGACTTATTCATTCTTTCATTGCTATTAAAATTACTGCATTTGAGGTTTTTAAAGTCATTGAAATAAAAAATCTGATTTATGTTAGGAGAATTTAGCTTGCCCTTTGGTCTCTCAGTTTTTAAATTATATAATTAGACTTTTTAAAGACCATTCTAAAAGCATTATTAGCATTTTCTATAACTGAAAGTAAATGCATGTTTTGTGGATAGTTTAATTTAAAAGGGATAATACTACTTGATTTAGGCAGCGATAGATTATTACAGAAAGGTTTTTAGTATAAAATTATTTTAAAGGTGACTATGCACGTATATATGAATACACACGCATATATACATACACACATTTTTAATTTAGTTACAAATGGGTATTACAAAGAAATGGAGCTCTCTCTCCACCCATTTGGGAAAGGAAGATGAGAGGAAAACCGAGTTACAAAGGACATATTAACTCATGACCTTTAACATATTACCTCACAAATGACAAAGCCATCCATCAATCTTGGGCAAGAAAAAATGCTTTGATCAAACAAAGGGATTTGCAGTTGGCTTGAATTAGCAGTAAACAATGATAATAAATAAATCACTGGGATGAGTATGGAAGTGTCATGAGAGGATAAACATTTTAGCATGAACCCATTCTTTAAGTTCTGGCATACATAATATTATATATCAATTATGCATCACCATGTGAATGTATGGTGTCTTTACAGACAAAAATAGATATATACATATCATATATATATATGATATCTATTTTTGTCTGTAAAGACACCATACATTCACATGGTGATGCATAATTGATTACATATATATACAGACACACACACACATTCTCACAACACAAACGTGTGCTGCAGACTGGATGCATCCCGTTGCAAAAGCCAACTGACTAAACCAAAACCACTTTCCTTTCCCATCCATATAAGAGGATTCTTCAACATTGTTTTGTCTTTGGAAATAACTTTCCTCATAAGATAAAGAATTTCTGGTATTTATTTGGACATTAAGGGAAAACATCTTTACATATAAAATCAAGCTTACTAAATAAAGTTGCCTTAACTGACAAGTTTCTTGTGCCACGTGTTCATTCAGCAAACAGTTTGGGTCGCTCTTATTCTATTCAAAACCCATTGTACTTTTCTATTAAAAACATATTATTAAAGCTAAATCAGAAAGATGCCCATTTAATAGTCATTGCATGTGCATAACTGATGGGAATACACATATTATCAGATGAATAGCTGATTAAAACTTAATTAGCATGCTAATAAATTATGCTAAAAATATTGTTTATTTTTATTTTTCCTCACTTTTGCTTAAACTTCCTAACTGATGCTTCAATTATTTTATTCTCTAAAATAACAGCTCAGATAAATTATTTATTTGACTGAACTTGGTATTAAAACTGATTGGTTACAATTATTAAACCTCTCTTCTAATCTTTTAAAAGTTTCATATTTTTCATCATATTTTTCCTAATAATTGTTTGTGAAAAGTATGGGACTATATTTATGGCTGACAAAAGGCCAAAAGCAGCTCTGGAAACTAGTGTCCTTAATTAATCCACAGCACCGATATGGAACAAGAGGGCTTCCATAGGAATTTTCTCACACTTTGCTTAGAGTGATGTTAATTCTGGTCTGCCCATCTCACGACACCCGGTCTATATTAACTTCATGTATCAGTACCGCCTATATGGCGAATTACATGCAGGAATCTTGTAATGCAGACTCCTTCCCACTGGAGACTGATCTCAGCCCAATAAACTCATGTAACTCAGGGCCTTCACATTTTAGACTTGAACTATGGTCACAAAGGTGAGAGGCCAATGTTTCATCCACTAAGCCATTTACCCTTTTCCTCTGTAAGGAAGATTGATTTTAAAAAAGCTATTAACCTTCAGTGATTTATCTCATCAGATCATCTTCATTTTGTTCTGCTTATAATAAGACTGTATTATACAGTTTTATTCTTCAGTTAATTCAGCTAGACTATCTGAAAAAGAAGTACATGAAAAACACAAAGAAGGGAGAGATAGCAGAAAATTATCAAAAACTTTTACATGAAAATGTTAACAGGAAAACAAAAGAAACTGAGCAAATGTTATCACATGTGTTGGAGGCATAATCATGTAAGACATAAATGTTTCTACGTAACCTCATTTTAGAGAAAGTTTCAGGATGTCATACTGATTCTGGGGGCTCTATGCAATGTTAACAATGAACACAGTAGCCTACCCAGTCTACCGAAGGGACAAAAAGAACAGTTCTTTTTTTCATTTTTGAGCTGACTCAAAGTAGCATCCACTGAACCCACATTCCTTTATTCACAGTACGTATATAGCTACAGAGGTTCACATTGTAAAGAAGAGCAATTTCAAAGATATCTGGATGAGAACCTAAAATTGCACATTTTCCCCATTTTCAGAACTACTTGGAACAGCCTGCAAAGCAGTACGTGATTTTGGTGACACTGTATGTAATTCTAATTTTCTTTAAAATGAAGCAAGATGGGGTTGCTTCATGGAAACTAAGTTATTTCTGATTTAGTGATTGGATTCTTCTTTGGAAAAAAAAGCAGCACTGCATTTTGTGAATAATGTGATTGCAGTGATATTTAATTCATCTGGCTGAACTTTGATAGACACCAATTTAAATCTCTGCTAGAATATCGGCTAACACAGAGACCTTTGGGTTATCTCTCTTCCCGGCCCCCCCGCCTCTACCCCGGTGGTGCTGGATAGCAAGTGCATCTATATAAGTGCATCTGAGGGGGGGGGGATCATGAGCAAAATGGCCCAAAACACCTAAATCAGGGGTGGCCAACCTTAGCCTGAGAAGGAGCTAGAATTAACCAACGTACATTGCCAAAGAGCCACATTAATACGTCAGCAGCCCCCCATGAGCTCCTCCCCCTGCCCCCGCTCCCAGCACCAGCAGTCCAGCTGATCAGTGCCTCCCCCTCCCTCCCCGCACCTCCAGATCAGCTGTTTCATGGCATGTAGGAGGCTCTGAGGGAGAGGGGGAGGGGGAAGAGCGAGGGCACATCAGGCTCAGGGGAGGGGGTAGGAAGGGGTGGAGTGGGGGCAGGGCCTGTGGCAGAGCCAGGGGTTGAGCAGTGAGCACTCCCCGGCACATTAGAAAGTTGGTGCCTGTAGCTCCAGCCCTGGAGTCAGTGCTTATACAAGGAGCCCCATATTAACTTCTGAAGAGCCGCAGGTTGGCCACCCCGACCATTGACTTTGAGACTTAAGCTCCTAAGTCGCTTTTGAAAATTTTACTCCATTTTTTGTTTGTTTATAAAACACTGTAAACTTCGAGCCAGATACAAAGTCCACTGAAGTCAAAGTGAATTTTTCCATTGGCTTCAATGGGCCTATAATCAGGACCTTATAGATCCAAATTCTTAACTCCCTACCCCGAATGGCTTCAATGGGAACTTTGTCTGAGTAAGGACTGTAGGATAGTATCAGGGGGTAGCCGTGTTAGTCTGTATCCACAAAAACAACAAGGAGTCGAGTGGCACCTTAAAGACTAACAGATTTATTTGGGTATAAGCTTTGGCAGGTAAAAAGCTCACTTCTTCAGGTGCATCTGAAGATGTGGGTTTTTTACTCATGAAATCTTATGCCCAAATAAATCTGTTAGTCTTTAAGGTGCCACTGGACTCCTTGTTGTGACTATAGGATAGTAACCAAAAATTAATAATCTGCATATACAGTGTTATAGATACATAGCACCCAGCTCCACATTATGCATGTGCACGCGTGCCCCCCCACCCCTCCTACCCACAAAGTTTATCTAATTTATGGGGTATACTTCTTTCTTTTTGATACTCAGGAGTTTAAATGGAAAGTCACAGTGAATGCTTACAGTACATTTTGATATTTGCTCAAACCATGGAGCAAGAGGAATCTGCCTGTGCTTATTTAACACATTTGGGCAGAAAGCATTTTGGTTTCAAGATATCTGTTCACTTGCTTAAGTTGATGTTTGGGCAGGCGAGGCAAACTTGACAATGGCAAGTTCTGACAACATGATTCTACCAGAGCCAATAACCTGCTGCTTGGCAGGCTATAGTATGGTATTTCCTCTATCAGCGGGAGACAGAACACAGGTAAATGAATGTGAAACTTTGGAAGCAAAATACAAAAGAAAGTCTGTGGTAAAATTGTTCTACTTTTTTTCTTTACAAATGAAGCTGATGATAAAGTAACTTCAGAAACTGGTTATAAATCTACTTCATACATATTTAACAGCATACAGTGAATAGGATTAGTAATATCTTTTGTCTAATTTGTCAGTCTAGTTCTTAGTTCCCCACAGTGCTTCAGTCAAACACAAAGGCATTCCCAGTTACTTTTCCATAGATTAAGTAACTCTTGAATTGATATTTGCTGTATGGTTTTGGATTTTCTCTGGTAAACACTGTGACTTGTTAAAGACCAAAAAAAGGCAGCGATAAGGAAATAAAGCAGTAGACTTTTAGTTGACTTGAAGGCCAAATCCTCTCCCACCTTCAGCTGTAAAAACACAGTGATTATCTTAACTGAAAAGATACCTGAAGATATTTGCTGTATGTCAGAAATAAGGGCCTGCAGCTGCACCTGCCCCATCATCAGGCAGCCAAAAAGTGCAGCTGGGCCACAGCAGAACCACCTTATGGTTAAGGCAGACGGGTGGCTTGCTCTTAAGCTCAGCAGAGGATCAACAGCTTCTCAACGCACATGCCTATGGGTTCTATGTCTCCCTGTACTCATCTCAGTCCAAGCCTTGCTCCAGCTTAGACTCTGCCCTGCAACTGGCCTTGTTCCAGTCATTTTCCAGCCTTGCTCCTGCCTTCCCTGACTTGAAATAATCTAGTTCTGACCCTCGGCTCGGATTCCTGGCTCTGAAGCAACCCTTGGCTCCAACCACTAGGCCTGACTGCCTACGACCTGCTCTCCTGACACAATATTGCTACTTGACAGTTTTTGTATTTTCTCATCTTTCTTTGTAGAAATATCAGAATCTGCAAATAGGGGAAAGGTCACAACTTATTCATCGCGTAGTGGGTTGTCTCTCAGCTAGCTAGCTTCTGGATAGTAACTGTTAGGGTTGCTTGGCACCTGATTTGGCCTATTCAGACCTTATCAGGTCAACCTATTATTTGCAATCCATATTTGGCAAGTCGTCAGAACATGTTTGTAGACGCTTTCCTCAAGTTATCTTTATTTTCTAAGCCAGTATCCCCAATCTTTCTGTGGGAATAGCATAATGCTATTCCCACACGACTGTGGTGGGCGCCGATACCCCACCGCCGAAATGCCACCGAGAAATGGCAACGCTTCTCGGCGGTCTTTCGGCGGGGCACCCACGGGCACTGTGTTGGGGACCACTGTTCTAAGCCAATGCTGCTCAGGAACATGATAGATTATCTGTGGGGAAGGGAGCAGAGAAGGCAAAAGGTGATGATGACAACCATCTACTACATGAATGCCAGCCTCCTCCTCATTGATTTAGGGAACAGCATTTTTAAAAGAAGACTGTATGCATGCTCTGTTGGATAGAGTTTGGCCAATGGCAACAGTTTTGCACACAGGGAACGTTCAGCATGTATATAAAGAGGAAAATGTGAACTTGGAAGGACTCTTCAGATATTATCCCCCACACTTCTTCTGTTAAAGCTACATATGGTGAAATCCAAAAAGTCTACAGCAGCAATAAAACTGGAAATGAACGTATATTTAAGAAAGTAGACTATGTGTTTCTGTTACTAACTTTACATTCTGGGCCTAATTCAACACCCATTTAAATCAATGGAAAGACCCCTACGACATTCAGTGGGAGTTGGATCAGACTCTTCATAAGCCCATAGTATTTAGCTGTCTCATATCTCAATCTTCATATAAAAGGACCATGCTTGAATTTAAGAGTAAAGTACATAGAAATTTGCTTACAGCTGTTCACAGCTAATGTTTAAAGACAGGTGCAAATACACAAAGCTATAAAATCCAGTGTATTTTAACTATTTTCTGGGACAAGCTTTGCAAATACCATATAATCCTGCATCTTTATATATGCTTTTTCACACATCACAACTTATATATTCCTTGTTCCTATTATTGCAATGAAAAGAAAAGGTCAAGCTAAAAAATGCACAGCATTCATTCAACCAAATGAACTGAAGATTCGCTTCTTACTGTAAACATACAGAAATCACAATATCTAAGACAGATGTGTTTGTATACCACATTCTTTGCACATGCTACAAAGCATTTGTAGTCAGAATCTGTTAAAACTGTGTCCCATCTTTCAGGTAATGAAGGCCTGTGAATGCTACACACACATACAGGCTTCCCATTTTAGAATGGATTTTAATCAGATGTTTGAATTTGATGGTTTAAAGATCAATCTTGATGCCTGACCATAGAAAACATCTTATTGTTTTCTAAAAAGCAAACAGTTCACCCACTTTGAAATTATGATCAGGTCATTTCACTTCTCCTAATCAGAATAAGAAGTCACCATTGGCTTGTCATAAGATATGAGCTCTGCTGGCGACTGTGTTCCAGCAAAGATCAGGATAGCAGTAGTTTACCAAGTATGAAACAGTAGCAGACAACATGGCTGATATCCATTGTCTGAGAAGCAATACATTTTGAATGGATAAATATATCATTAGAACGGTGATGGGCTTTATCCCCAATTCCCTGTTGTCGTGTTGATATAGAGCCCCAATGATTCCAAACCACAATAAGGACTCCATTTTGTTGTGCATCGTAGAAACACATAGGGATGCCAGAGGTCGGATCCTGCTTGGCACAGAAACTGACTGGGAGAGTAAAGACAGCTTTAATCTACTTCTGTGCCTTCCCGTATTCCTGGGTAGTTTGGGGTCTGTGTGTCTACTACTCCCCAGCATAAGTTAGAGAAATCTGAGGGAGGTTAGTTGATAGGTGCATGAGAACTATGTAACCTTTAACTATTGATTTTGTTTTCTCTTTTGCAGATGTCCAGAATGTGGAAGGTAGTACTGAAACAGTGACCGGGCTTCTCTGTGTGTTCAGGTCCTCGTGGTGTGAGGCCAGCATAGTAGCTCTAAGGTCACCCCTTGTACAGCTATTGGTGTAGGGAGAACAGCCAGGGAAAGGAGGACATGGCTGGGACTTCTCTTGGCTCCCTGGCTTCTGTATTTGGCCCCCTAAAGCTATTCACAGTGAGTGCCTGTTTAGAGCAGTTCCCAAAGCTGGTGATATGCAACATGGGCTCAAAATCAGCTTTAATACAGCATTGCAAGCACCCACACTAGAGTCGGTTTGTGTGTTCCTTGGCTACAACTGAGGTTCCATGCCTTCATTATGGCCAGGTGGTGTGAATGTTAATCATCACCAACCCAACAAGACGATCCAGGTGGCAGTTAAAACCATCTCTGAGCTACTGCCATAGTGTCTGGATCGGTTAGACAAAGAATACTTGTTAGTGTAACCAGTCCAATACCTGAGCCCTTTCTCTTTGCTCATAAAGTAGTGATTTCCTCATTATTTGTCTGTATGATTTGAATAGGATGAACAAATGTTAGCATAAGGGTTGTTCACAAAATAGTCATTTTCATTATTGGCCATTTACTATTCATTATTTATGGTGTGTGAACTTAAATTTGGATTAGCCACCAGAGTAACAGAATCATAAAAATATAGGGCTGGAAGGAACCTCAAAAGGTCATCTAGTTCATCCCCCTGACATTGAGGCCCAAGTATACTTAGACCATACCTGACAGGTGTCTGTCTGACCTATTATTTGAAACCTCCAGTGGAAGCCTGTTCCAATACTTAACTATCCTTAGTTAGAATTTTTTTTCTAATATCTAACCTAAATTTCCTTTGGTGCAGATTAAACTGATTATTCTTGTCCTAATTTCAGCAGACATGGAGAACTATTGATTACCCCCCTCTTTATAAAAATCCCTAACAGGAATATCTGAAGATTTATTAGGTCACCCTCCTCTATCCCCGCTACTGTCTTCTTTTTTTAAAACTAAATACAGCCAGGTTTTTTTAACCTTTCATCATAGGTCAGGTTTTCTAAACTCTTGTATCATTTTTGTTGCTCTTCTCTGGACTCTTCCCCAGTTTGTCCACATCTTAAAATGTCAGGTTTCAGAGTAACAGCCGTGTTAGTCTGTATTCGCAAAAAGAAAAGGAGTACTTGTGGCACCTTAGAGACTAACCAATTTATTTGAGCATAAGCTTTCGTGAGCTACAGCTCACTTGAGCTGTAGCTCACGAAAGCTTATGCTCAAATAAATTGGTTAGTCTCTAAGGTGCCACAAGTACTCCTTTTCATCTTAAAATGTGACACCCAAAGCTGGATGCAATACTTCAGTTGAGGCTTTACCAGTAACAAGTAGAGCAGCACAATTACCTCCTATGCCATACATATGACATTCTTGTTTACATATCCCAGGTTATTATTTGTCTGTTTTGCAAATGCATCGCTTTGACTCATTCTATTTGTGATCCACTATAATCCCCAGATCTTTTTCAGCAGTGCTACCACCTAGCCACTTATTCCCTATTTTGTAGTTGTGCATTTGATTTTTCCTTCCTAAGTGCAGCACTCTGCATCTTCCTGATTACAGACCAATTTTCCAATTTGCCAAAGTTGTTTTGAATTCTAATCCTGTCCTTCAAAGTGCTTGCAACCCCTTCCAGCTTCATATCATCCACAATTTTTATAAACAAACTCTCCATTCCATCATCCAAGTCAGTGAATATATTGATCAGTACCAGACATAGGAAAGACCCCTGCAGGACCCCACTTGATATATCCTTCCATTCATATGGTAGGTATTGTCTTCTGCTTCTTGATTGGAGTATACATTTTTTTAAAAAGGCAAATAGTGATGATTGCAGCAGGCAAATTGAAAACACTTCTCCCTCCTCCCCTCTCCCCAGAGTCTGACAGCTTTGAGTGGCTCCAGAGGTATTCCCCATTATGGCTCCATTTCAGCAAGGTACTTAGGCATGTGCCTAAGTTTAAGCATGCTTGTGATCAATGGGACTACTTACATGCTTAAATTCAGGCATGTGCCTAAGTGCCTTGTTGAACGGAGGTCTATGTGAGATTTCAAGAGTACCTAAGTGACTTAGGAGCACACATCCCATTGAAAGTGGATCTTGTGCTCTAATTCACTTAAGCATTTCTGAAAATTCTACCTTATGTGAGCGAATGATTCTCAGACTGATAGAATCTGTCAAAACCGGGGGGGGGGGGGAGAGAACGGGACTTTCATTTCCCCCACAGCAGCAAACAACAGTGAATAGAAAGCAAGGATGGGGTCAGAAGGCTGGACTAGTGGATAGGTCAGTGGATTGGGAAGCAAAGGAGCTGGATTCATTTCCCAGTTTAGCCACAAACTTCCTGCATGACCCTGAATAAATCATTTATCTACTTTGTGCTTTGCTCCCATTCCCCCTCTGTGAAAAGAGGGGATAGTATTTCCCTACCTCCACAAAGATGTTGTGAAGCTACTCCAGTGCTTAAGGCCATGTAAGAAGCCAGATAGCATAATGAACATTCTTGTTTATGCAGAGTGAATATAAGCATTTGTACTAAGGACAGCCATTCCTCAAACATTCATGCAGACAAAGATTTGAATGAGCAAACATTCAAGAGTGGTGAATAAAAAGAAGTGTGCACCTGGACAATCCAAACAGCCAGTTGAAATGTGAACAAAGATTTGCTGAGAGTGTTTTTGCATTATTTGATCATCTCTAGTAATTATGGACACAAATGCATGTTTTGCATGTGCAATTGCTAATTCCATGGCAAAAATGAATGTTTTCTGCATGCAATGTATCCATACTTCACTACTCCTAACATATCCATACTTCAATATTTACCCCTGTATGGCAGAATATAAATCAGAAACAGAAAATATTAGTTATGTACCCAGTGTATCATTTTTAAAAAAACACTGCCACACAGCATTACAACTACTTAACCTGAAGCAATATTGCCATAGATGTCCCCCACATGTACTGGCGAGGTCCTGACAAATTAGGTTGTCTTCACATTCACATTCTGCTGCCACCAGTGTCTATTTGCTTTAACTATAGAGGCCTAGACACCCCTTCTTCTGACAGTGGTGTAACACGTCTCCTAATTTAAGATGCCTGAAGCAGATCTTTCAGGCTAACACTAACCTTTGGTACCTTTAAAGCAGCCACACATCAACTGGTTATAAATAAACAGGAACAAGGCTTATTTACAATTGTATTTATTATGAGGATAGATAATGTAAGCACTGATCAAACAAGTTAAAAAACAACATAAACCGCAATGCAGTTCTCACCCCTCGCTGAGAACTAACAGTGGGGGCAGAAGACCTTCGGGATATTTGTATATAAAAGAGAGAGATCAGTAATCTAATGACACAACAGTTACTTAAAGGTGACCTATAAAGAAAAGAAATGGCATTATGCTCTCTTTTGGCATCTTTATGGTATTTAAAAAACAATCTGAAAGTCTATTTCCTCCTGAAATATTTTTTCTCCTTGATTTTTACCTTAGAAATATAAAGACTAGTTTACCTTTGCTTAAGCTAGAGGACTCAAACTGGGGCTCAAAGATCTGTATGTGGTGTAGTTGTAGCCATGTCAGACACAGGATATTAGAGAGACATGGTGGGTTAGGTAATATTTGTAATTCCCACTAAATATCACTGAGG
Organism: Caretta caretta; assembly: GCF_965140235.1. Classification (NCBI taxonomy): domain Eukaryota; kingdom Metazoa; phylum Chordata; order Testudines; family Cheloniidae; genus Caretta; species Caretta caretta. The sequence continues at coordinate 75,360,940 of NC_134211.1, forward strand.
TCAGGAGCGGATAGGATTTAATAAATGACTAAACATGTACATGGATAGATAGAATGTCCATGGCTGGGTACTGCTCCCTCCCCTGGCTCAGTGTGCCACTGTCTCTCAGTTTATCCTTCTCTGACCCAAAAATAGTCATGCCATGCAATAGAGGATCCTACTGAAATTCTCTCCACTTGGGGTCTGCTTTATTAAGCCACAATGAGAAAATGAACAAAGCACAATCAGTTCCTTCCCTAGTCAGCAGGGTTCCCCAGATTCGTCCATCTACCTTTCCCACAGCTCACACAGTCTTACAATCCTCTCTCTGGGTTTCCTCCTTCCCTGGGCTAAAATAGTCCCCTCCACCCTTGTAGGAGATGGGTGTTCTTTCTGATACACACTTCTCTTCCTTTCTACTGTCTTCTGACAACATTTCTTATGTGGAGTGGGAGGGAAAACTCCCCTTGGGCCAAGCTGCCTCCACCCACTCCTGTCTGCCTCTGCAAACAGCTGTGGCCCTTCCTAGTAGAAGGGGGTTAACTCTTCCACTGCCAGCCAAGGAGTAGGTCTATACATACCATCACAACATCCACACGTCTATTGCAGGAGGATAATAATTATCTTTTTTTAAAGAGATAAACACTCATAAATCAGGGCATAAGACAACCACATACAACAAAGAAATTTCCCCTCTGTGCAGCTTTCTCCATAATTGTCCACTATGGGGATTCTTGTCCCTTTCTCTAAATATTCTTGTAGTATCCTCTGTAAGAGACCCAGTACTGGACTAGACAGACCACCGGTCTGATTCAGTATGGCCGTCCCTGTATTACATACTGCAATGAAGAGAATATGCCTGAGCACACTGGAGATAAGAGATTAAGTCATTTAAGAGGTGTTTAAACATGAGCACAGGAAACTCAATTTTTATAACTTCATTACTTGCAAACAGCCTCCAGTTCTATTCAGACTTTTAAAAAATATTTCTCCACTGGCCCAATACTAAACAATTAGCAAGTAACTTTGATTACTTCAAATAATCCACAGACAATGAATAGTATAGACATACTGTAGGAGTGTCAGGGAGAGGGGGAAAGGAGAAAAGGGAAAGGGAGAGGTAGGGTTGAGGAGGCAGAGGAAGTGAGACATGGGAAAGAGGAAAAAGTGAAGAAGTGAGAGCAAGAGCAAAAGAGAGAGTTCAGAGGACAAAAGTCAGCTCAGAGGGATCCAGATAAGGTAGATTTGTTCTGAGAGGGAGCATGATCTAACAAACAAGGGCACAGGAATCATGACTCCCAAGACATCTTTCTAGTTCTGCCACTGATTCAGTGGGTGACCTTCGGCAAGTCAATCCTCCCCTCTCTGTTCTTCTGTTTGCTCTCTCCCCTTTTCTGCAAGCTATTTTGACTGCAAGATCCTTGGGGCTAGGACCATCCATTATTATGCTGGCATAGAGCCTAGCACAGTGGGATCCCATCTCAGCTGGGTCCCCAGGCACTACTGTAATTGAAACAATAAATAAACAGATAAGTAAAATCTCAATCTTAGCTGTTTAGTGTTTCTTTATGATAAAATGTTAAAAATGACCATAAATCACATTTTATTGTGCCACCTAGAGATTTTCAATGATAGTTCTTTCAGACATCAGCATGTGCTTTCTTCAAATTTTATGCACTTTATAACATGGAAGTTTACAGGTTTGCTTATCCCTACAATATTCTGTCTAATATTAGGAGTTCACACTGAACCTGTTTAAGTGGAAGTTTGCAGGCAAATAAACTCTGAACAGCCTGAATGTATCACAGTTCCAGTAACTTCTGTGGTGCATAGCTTTGACCTGATTTATTGCGAAAATAGCTAAGAATATATACTGTCTTTATAATGTCTCATGCAGTGCAATATATATGGTGTAAAATATGAACTAAGACTTTGGTCAATTTGTTTATGGGCCTATGCTCCCTGTCTCTCCAATCAATCTATTGCCCACATCTCTATGGTCAGTATTTGTTTCATTCACAAAAAGTGTGCTGAGCGCAGGTTAAGTTGAACAAGTAAAACTTCATATAACTCTGTGCACCGCTCTGTCCAGGTGGCTGAGTTGCTTCCAGCCTAACTCCCAGCATTCCCTGTTCCACTGGTGTCCCCTCAACAACAGTCCCTCCAGGGAACACTAGCCTTGTGTGTCCAGTTCTGCTGATTGCTATTAGGCTTGATAGAATTTGATTTTTTGATATAATGAATGAATGAATGAATGAATAATATTGATATTTTTTAGTATTTTTTCTGATTTTTATGAATTTAAATTTACACAGTCACACAAAACTATCGGTTTTAAGATTTCCCCTCCCCTATTTTTTATCAGTTTACATTTTCACAACTGTAGGAAGTTATGGAGGGGGTCAAGACAATTATTTAATGGCAAAAGTTAAAACTTTAACACTGTTAACATACAAATCGCCAACAACACATCAAAATATACAAAGTAAATATCCTTAAAACATACTCCAGTAAGTTCTCAAGAAGCATTTTTCTTACTGTGCCTATCTGTAAATTTCAATTATTATTGATGGAAATATTTTGTCATCCGTTTGTGTGCGTATACAGTAAAAAAATCTATATTTACTGGCACTTACCGATAAAAATCTAATCCTTCCAAGCCTAATTCTGACACAGTCTGTGGATCCTGCAGTATGCTTCTGGCGGATATAATCTGCATGGGGAATCTGTGCACAGGTCTGTTGCCATTTTGGATAGCTGTGACAACTACTGCTGCTTCTGTAGGTGTATGTAAACTTAGGGAGGCATTGTTACCACTTCCCCTGCACTAAAGAGAACTGGTCCAGTCAGTAACAGGATAGACCCCTTTTGGTGTATGCACAAAGTACCTACATTCAGTTTTTTGCCTATTATATTGTTCTCTCCTTTTGTGCCTACTTTAAATTTTTTAAATGACTGAACAAAGTTTAATAGAAGCTGGTTTAAAAAAAGCTGAATATAACACAGAGGTTGTGGAACCCGAGCTTCACATATTTTTTCCCCCACTGTGAAAATCTTAGGATTGTCTTACTTGACTGTTTGTATTGCTTTGGTATTATACTTGGGTAACACAGTATCTTAAAATACTTAATGGGTGAGCTTGTCCCTTAAAAGTAAATTAACACCCATCAGAAGTCAGATCTGTACTGTCCAGACATCTTTTATAGATCAATGTACTTACGAATAGTTCTACTGAAAAGTGACTATGTGAAAATGATATTGTGAGTTCCATGTTTATCATCTCTTGCTGATTTCCAAGTAAAATTTGTTCAATTTACAAATAAAAAGATGTTTTTACTCAGTGCCAGCACTGCAAACTCAGCATGAAATGTGAAAATAAAGCTGGGCTCTTTGCATCAGCCACAAATACATTCTGCAACTGGAACTTTCTTAACAATTCTGACGATGCTTGTGCCAGAATGGAGTCCAGTTCACTGTCCCAGGGCGTGAGTTTAAGAACAGTAAAATAAATATTTTAGGTTATCCTGCAACATGCTCCACACATAGGGACCTCTATGCCCACAAACAGCCCCAATAAAGTCGATGTGATTCCATGTTGGTGAAGGCCCTCCCACATGAAAATCATTGAAGGATTGGGGTCTTAGGCCTGGAGCATACACAGAAATTGCAAATGTTTAACTAAAGGTGCAATGGTGCATTGATTTAGTTAAACTGGTGCAACTTTGTCTATGTACACTCTACATTGGTTTAAACTTATCTCATATTGTGTACAATTATTTAAGAGGCAAGCAACACCAGTGTATTACACTGGAATCAAAGGCTTTGAGAACACTGTCTGCTTTCAACAATGGGCCAAACCCTAAAGTCTGAGTAAAAACTGAACACGGACTCCAGAATTTGACATGATAATAATAAAGTACTATATATAATGTAATGTCTGTATGCGTAACAACTGCATAATCAGTGCTTGAATCAGCACGTAAGGATTGCGCAAATAGTTGCCTGATGAACTTTTTGGTTTTCATCATTGCAAAGCATGCAGTTACCAGCAAAACCAAACTCCAGCCTTAAGGGGTAATGGAAACTGCTATATGTGTTTTGCACAGTGTTCTCAATCCAGCAACTAAAAGGAAAACTGCATTATGCCTGGTATAATGAGAACTGTGTTCATTTTATCTATTGATATTTGGGTACAGACTGACAAGGGTACATTGTGGCAACGATTGTTCTAGCTGATACCTGTGTTAATTTAACTATTTAGCTTTCTCTGGGTGCACAGGTACAAAGAAGTGCTCTGGACAGTGTCTAGAAGCTGCTTTGACTGATGTTTAATCTTTATCACACCTTCAAAACTTTTTTCCTCGTTATCATGAGTTATGCATTTTATTAAGAAAAAGCCAAAATAGTGCCTTGTATTTCTTCAATATTCATCATTTAACTTAATCTGAACAGTTTAAAGAACAGAAACAAGTAAAGATATTAATGCAGATACAAGCATTCATATCACTGAGACAATATTACAAACTTCTCTGTGAATAAGCTCTAAGTGTCCACCTCAAACTTAGCAAAGGCAGGAAATCATGTTAAATGGGCCCCTTATTGACGGACAAAGAGCCAAATTCTTCCTCAGATAAACCCAAACTGCCACTGCTGAATTTTGGACCAGGAAAATCCTACTCAAACTGTCCAAAAGAGTGGAAAACTAACCTTTAATTGTTCTCTTTATTAAGATAAAATACAAAAATGGATCTAAACTTTGCCTGGAAGTTTCTCCATCAATAAGTCATACATTCAGGTTGTATCAGTAATTCCATTATAAACCCCTATTTATACAGGGGTTTATAACACAACCATAAAATTTTGCTTTGGGCAGAATCTTCGGAGATAAAGTTTTAGCTCCAGAAGGGATTTTATTTTCCTTAAAAAACATTGGCTATGTTTAAAAGATACAAACAAGCAAAAAATAAATGGGAATGGGTGGTTTGGGTTGCTTCTTTTTCTGCTCCTGTAAACTGAACATAGCTTGAAGTTTCAAAATGAAATTTTTGCTGGCCTCTAGAGACTCTAGAGGATCAGATACAACAGTGAGGGGAACTGTGTAAGTATCTACATAGATGAGTGGGTAAAATATGTGGAAAAAATGAATAGGTGTAAAAGAGCTCAGTTTGTTTAGCGTACCGGAATGGTACCTTAAGATGAGCGTGAATTGCTGTTCAGCAAAAACATGTACTTTTTTTTCCCCACATGATCCTATTTTTCCATATACAACAGCTATAGTGAGGAAGTTCTTATATAAGATCCTTAAGGCTAGATTCTGATCTCCATGTCATTTGTGGAGCCATAAATTTGTGGAGCCAAAGTAAAGTCAACCTGATTTCCGTCTGTGTAAGCAGGCTAGACTCAGCAGTGGGCTTGAAGGGACTGCTGCTTCCTATACCAGATATGATCACTTTACTGTTGCCTTGGTCTCCACACCTCTGTTGTTCATTTACCCACCTGTTGTCTCTCATCCTATGTTTAGGTTGTAAGTTCCGGGAGCAGTAACAGGCTTTTTTATTATGTCTGTGTGTATAGCACAATAGGGCCCCAATCTGGGTCTGAACAGATAGATGGTAAGATAGATAAATCGAGCGATCAGAATCTGGCTCTTTTGTGCTAATATTCCACAAAGTAAAGAGGCTTTTAAACACTGATCATAATTTGGATGTTCCTGAACTAATTCTTTCAGGATATGCAGAGACTGAACTGATCCCTTGTCAACTCACATGCATGAGCACATCAGAGGCTGCATCAGAGAGGCTTGGAGTAGTGCGGTGTTCAGAGGCTAGTGAAACTTGTGCCTCTCTCACATAAACATAAACTAAGTCTTCGTACCCTGGTTTAGGTGGGTAGTGCCACATACCCCTCAGCCCTCATATTTTATATGCTCCATCTTACCACTGATGTAACCACTTTAAGTTACTGCTGTATCCTAGAGATAGTTAAACTTTAGAAATAATTGGAGCTAGCACTGCTAAAGAACTTATTGTGAGCAAAACAGCAGGGTAATGGGGCAGGAAACAGAAAAGAAACTCTACTCTGTATCGTCCTTGACTTCTTTAAATTCTAAATCATCCTACAGCTGCCTGGCTTGGAGATGTTTTACCGCCTCACTCTTTCCTCATATTTGGAAATGGGTGTGAAAGGTCACATGTGCAGAACAATCTCTTCTGTTCTAATGATATGCAGTCTGAAACAAAGGCTCCAACATACCAATCTTAGGTCACTTAGTGTGCCAGGGAAACTGATGGTGCATATGTTTTCACTGGAAAAGGAAAAAACAAGGCACACAGTGAATACTGTATACTATTAATTATGTGTATTACCGTAGCACTCAGGAGTCTTAGTTATGGACCAGGACCTCAGTGTCCAAGGTACTATACAAACACAAAAAAGAATCTCTGCACCAAAGAGCTTCCAAATTAAGTGTAAGACAAGAGACAACAGATGAATATAGACAGACAGGGGAGTACAAGACGACAGTACGTATTGGTCAGTATGATAGGCAGTGGTCTCAGAGCACGAGCTGCTTAACTGCTATCAAGTTTTTTTGTAGACATCACAGAAAAATAGGAGTTTGAAAGAGGACAATGATGTACAATCTGGCCTAGGATAGACACTATTCATGGTGTATAAGGGGGAGAAGGAGAGAGTGGTTCAAAAGATCCCAGTGAACAATTTAAATGGCAGCAGTGTCTGCAAAAACTGTGAATTTTAACCGAGTAATGAAGAATATTTATGGAAAGTTAATTTTAATTTGTGTGAATAGTCACACCAGAAACTTGACCCTAAGAGCTATAATCACCCAGTCAAGGAGAAGAAACATGCCAGGAGACCTATGTGTCCAGTCAAAACTAACCCACCATCTAGAAGTTTGAATTTCAAATACTGAATACTCACAATGAACTGCTTAAAAAAAGAGCTACAACCAAACATGATTTGTACCATTAATTCAGTCAGCAATTTCAAATAAATGCATTTTAGAAAACTGTAAGTAGTTGCAAAGAGAAAAAAAGGCAACTTTTTAGAATAATGATTCATAATGCAATGTTCATCTTGCTTCGTTCCCAGTCTTGCAGAGACGTTGCATTTCTAATTCCATAAATTCTTCTCACAGCACCCTAGGATACGGATAAAGATCTAGCCCCACACGTTGCACTTTATTCTTTGATATCCTTTCAAAGCTCCAGGACCAACCAAAAAGCAATGGTCTTTATCAAGGGTAAAACAAGGTCAGCAAATGCAATCATTTACATGGCAGAATGTGAGGTTTTCTGGAATATTAAGCCAAATACCTCCATGAGCTGTCATTTAACCTTAAGAGGCAGATAAAATAAAAAAATCATGATAAAGTACTAAGTAGCTACTTATTTTACTAAACAGATCTAGGTAAAGTACAGAGCAGTGAGTTGCAGTGTGACCAAGAGTTACCTGATTAAGTTGTATTTCTTAGGCTCCACCAGTAGGAGATAAAAGCAGCTTAGAGTGATCATAAGGTTCATTTTCAAAGCATAGAATAGCTTATGGTACTACACAAGGTTATGCTAGAAATGGTACTGCACCTTCTATGCTTAGCCATCAATTAATCTCTTCCCCAACATTCACTGATCACACAGATTCAAAGTTTTGCAGTTCAAATATAGCTCTATATAGAATGATAAAAAACTTGCAAGAATAAAGGGGCAGTTATGATTAAACAAATGGGACAAGCCAAACTCAGGCAGGTAAAACATTCAATGCATGTGTGAACAACAGCATGTCAGGGGCCAGACCAATTACAGAAGAAATGCACAGAAGCTCCAGGTGATTACATGACACATTTTTTATCATTGTATTAACTAAAATATTGTCATTGTTCAAAACTCTCAGACAGTCAGTTTCTTTATGGGAGCAGCAGCCTCCCACAGTCCTTACAGCACACTATACACAAAGAGCTGTCTCTGAGATTCACTGGTAGATCTGCAAAGGTTTATAAAAGTAATTTCCATGTAGCCCAAACTCCCCAGGAGCCTCCATGTCTAATTGCTCAGAAAGCCCATGTACAGCAGGTAAAGGAGACAGGCTCAGCTTCCAATTTCTCCCTTTATACAGCTTGCATGTTGCTTCAAAACTCAAAGGCCACCAAAATCCATCTACAAACATATTCCTTCCAGGCTAGCAGCAGACCTTGGTGTAATTTACTAGTGGTCCTAGAGCAGCGATCAGGGAATTGAACACGATCTCCCACAAGATGACTAAGGATAGGTCTATACCATAATCAGGGGCTGTGCCTGCAGTACATGTAAAGATATCCAAATTAGCTTTTATCTAGCTAGCTCATGTACTGGTAGCAGTGAAGCTGTGGCAACGCAGACTTCAATGCAGGTTAGCTGCCCTGGATGGGCTTGTACAGCCTGCATTGAAGTCCATGCTGCCACAGCTTCACTGCTGTTGGTATGAGAGCTAGTTAGATTAAATCTACCTCAGGTATGTCTACACACACTACAATTACAATCTCTGAGTGCAGAAAGCATAGTTTTATCACAGCCTCAGGCAAATTATATAGGTCTACATTTCAAAAAGTGTACTATCATTAAAGGGATCTCCTTTTAGACACTTAGGGGCTGATTTTCAGGGATGTGGACACCTCTAAATGCAAGCAAAATGGACTGGAGATGTGGGTGCTTAGCACCTCTAAAAAGCAGGCAGTGGGCTCAACATTGCCAAAAGGGGTATCTGATTTTGGGTGCCAAACTTCACACGGGCTATAATTTGCACCTACCAATCCTAGTAGCATCTAAAGGAGTTGAAAGTGCTAAACACTTCTGATAAAATCATGCCCACGATGGCTCTGAGTAGGTGCCCTAAATCTGAGGAATCCAAAACTAGACCCACTTTTGAAAGTGTAGCCCTTAACATCGGCCTCAGCTTCCCTTTGTGTAAAATAGGGTGATATAATAACTAACGTAAACCGCTGCTAGGAGAGATTAGTTAAAAATAATTGTAGGCACTTCAAAAAGGAAACTGTTCCACCCCTCTCAGAAATAAGAAAGGAAACAAAGAAGCTAAACAAATCCACAGCAGGAATTAAGAGCACTTACCAGCTAGAAAGAAAGGAGATGCAGCAGTCAGTTGCAAAATGGCCACCATAGGGCTGCAGCTGCTTGGCTCCAACAAATTTAAAGGGCCAGACCCAGAAAAGCATACAGGGGAAAAGTTCATATACGAAGACAACCATGTAATAGAAAGAGTTAGTAGTGGCAATGTAATCACAAAGGGAAATGATCTTGGGAAAGAGTCTGCTTTTGTGTATTGCACTCAATAACTATATAATAGCAATAGTATTAAGTACCTGTTTTTCATTACAGACTTTGGCCTTGGTGACTTCCCTTCATCTTCTTTTCCTGATACACAAACTTTAAATGCATTCCTGCTAAAACATTCACAGTGCATACAATATTTGCATAACTATTCCAGTTTTACCTGTAAAACGTACATAGGCATAGTAATATCTTTTGCTGAAACTACACATTTCAATATTGTAGAGTTCTTTTTTATTATTACATAGGGCTCTTTTAGAAGGAAATGTACACAGATAAGTTAGAGGTTAATTGACTCCTGATTAAATTATATTTCCAGTTACTAATAATAGACCAAAGACTGAGCAGTTAAGTAAAAGGTTATAGCACTACAATGATTAAACTATGCTTAGCAACTACCAGTGAAAATACACTGTGCCACATTCATCCATGGTATAATGCGATTGGCTTTGGTGGAGTTAGAACAGGTATTAATTTAGCCCATTTACTTTGTTATAAATTTCTCTGATGAGTGATATATTTAAGAAATGCTGAGGAGACTAAGAGAAAACACTAATGGAGTGTAATAAAGTGTGAATTTTGATATTGAGAAATTAATGGTAATTTCCTATTTCTGCTGCAGTAAGTGTGGTTATTAATTACCACTAATTTTTATTTCTACAATTTAGTAATTAATTATTTTAGATGTGGTGAGTTATTAATGCCTGAAAGACAAAAATGAGGTAAATGGCACTTCATTTAAAAAACACATTCTTGTTAAAAAGTCACCATTTGTTTAGACTGATTTTTGCCTCTGTTCAATTTAACTTGACTGAACCTTCTTGATACACTCGTTTTCACTGCACATGTTTATTCTAACTGGATCACAAGGAACTAGTGATACATATGGGTCAGAGTTCTACCTCTCCAAAGCCACATGTCCCTATGGAAAATAATTGGGAGTCACATTTGATTTTTTTTAAATAGACACATGGTGCTCCATTGGGGTCAATGGCAAGCACTCAAGTAGAGCTTATTGAAGGATTATGGCCTAAATTGATAAGAATAGCAATGTTTAATTTAAGGTGCTACTAGTACTCCTTTTCTTTTTGCGACTGTTTAATGAGAATCTACATCAAGTGTCCACATACAAAGTGTTTTAAAATTCACAATATTAGGGTACATTGATACCTAACAAACAAAAAGATAGCATTTAATTCAAGAATTGTCTGTTATCCTTTCAATTTTCTCACCTTCTTTCCCCACCTGTTATTCTTTAAAAGCGTTAACCAGACAGTAATTAAAAATCATTGCCTCAACTCTGTTGAGAAACTTTCAATTGTCAAATCACAATTCTTGTTTTACACTGAGGCGAAAGCATGTTCAGGATGGAGGAAAATGGACTTTTTTCCTTCCAAAGGATTGTCAAGTATTATATTCCTCTGAACATACTGTCTCATTGGAAAGGAAATATTCATACTGGACTCCAAATCTGCACTGGCATGTTTGTTTTTATAACATAAACAATTGTGAATTTAAGGTGACATTCTTCAAAATTAAAAAGAGAAAAGATCCATTCTTATCTTTAATGCTGGCTACTTATTTCTTTAGTGTTTGAGAGTTAAAAAGAGCCCTCAAAGCAAACACTGGATAAGGAATGCTTCTTTTGGCATCTTCCTTGACCAGTTAGGAAAGGGCTGATAAGGTCTGATTAAAGTCATGCCTCACATTTTAAAGGCTAAACCTCTTGATTGGAGGTTAAGTATCCATCTGCGTCATTTACAAAGCACACATGACAAATCTGGATTGTTTATTGTAAACAATATTTTCTTGGCTACAACTGGTGGCAACCACTCCTGTTAATCTTCTGCTGTTTCCTTCTTTATGTGAGTCTGTAAAAGTAGGAAGATTATCATAACACACTAGCAAGCAGCCTGAGATGACCTAACTTTATTTCCTTTCTAAATTTAGACTGGTTGCCTGAGAAGGCATTTTTGTCACCTCTAACTGGCTTAAAATTACTTTCAGGTGGTTCCTAAAGAAGAAAGATCAAGGACAGTTTACGGAATTGCTGTACCACCCAAATACTCTAGAGATGCACCTTCAACTCTGAAGGACTTTCCATCATTTGCCCTTTGGAAATGCCTGGTTTAAGCTAGATGCTGAATCATTTCCTGTAGGTCTTTAAACACAGCAAGCTGTGTGAAGTTGAGGGTTAGCAGTATTTAGCATTGTTTAAGTAGGTGTTTCAGAAACTTACTGACCATGGGTGTAGTGGTTTCATTTTTTCCCTCTCTCTGTCTCTCTCCTTACTTAGTTCCGGGTTTGGGTTTGTTTTCTGAGGAAAAACAAAAGACCTTAGGGAAAAGAGCACAGAGGACAGCTGTAAGTGACAGATAAGGAATAGAAAGGGAAGTACCAAATGGAGACATCTAAGTCTCATGGACCCCTCAATCCCAGCACATCATAGAAAATATAAATACCAGAAAGGGTAAATTAAATATGTCTGTTCAACAACCTCATGGAAAAAAAGTCTCTCTTAAAGGAAACATTACAAATTATTTGATTCTAGGAATTTTAATCTATCAGCTGTTTCATTGTCACAGAGCTTTCAGTAACAATGAAAGCAATATAAGAAAAATCCAAGCGCTTTGAGTCCTTGTTTCTCTATTTGATTTCAAAAATAATTCAGGCTTGATGTCAAAATAATAATAAGTGTTCCCACAAATATGAAATATTAGTGATGGGCCTTTCCCCTCTGTGTTTTTAATCATTATATTGTAACCAAAGGGAGAGGAAGTGTTTAATTGTTTTATTAAATATTCATTTCAATGGCTGTAAATAACAACATTAAAACAAAAATATATTACAAAGATAGGCTTATATCTCACTCTATCTCAAGACAAATCCAGTCATAAAGCATGATCCCTCTTGATTAATACCGCTGTAGTGTTTACTCTTCTATTAGTAGTACAGTGATACTGTTTCCTGTATCACTGAGATGTTTATTGTTCTTCTGTGTATTTTTGACCATTAATGTTTTATCCTAAGCACCGCTCTATCTGCTTTTTTTGGTAACCATATATTCCACTTTATTTGTATATCGCTGAATTTTTTGATAAAAAGTATTAACATAGCAGCAACTGTTAATTGACAGTGTGAAGCCAGAGCAGTATTAAGTAATTCTGAAAACTCCCTTTGCTTACTAGGTTCAGAACCTAGTTCACTACAAGAAGAGTTACACTGACTTTTTCAAGCTGTTTGTCTCAGACAAAAAACATCACTCATCTCTTAGTGGCAAAACTAGCCCAGTCCTCCTGTGGCCACAGAAGGCCAAGTGCAGCAGAAGGGTAAAGTTCCACCATGTAATGGGGATACTATATGTGAGGGAGACCTACAGCCCCCTCTGCACAGCTCCTTGTGTGTTACTGCACAGGGGACTGGAAGATACAGGGCATGCGTGTGCCAGGGGGATCCACTACTTGCCCAACATTTCAACTCTTCATGGTGAGGAGGCCACATAATGTGCTGTGTGGGCTACGTCAGCCACTGGGCTGAAGTAGCTTCCACAGATGGCTCTGGAGCTATCCTGTGGGCTAAGAGGGAGGTCTCCTCTATGCACTTCCTCAGCCTCTGACATCAGGATTTGTCCCTTTTATGTGGTGGGACACCAAAAGCCATGGCCTCTCAAACCTTCCCACCCACAAAAAAATGGCTTCTTGGAGAGAGTCTCCCCTGAAAACATTAACAGAAGATATAGGCACGAAAGAGAGGCTTGGGGTTCCTCTTGAAGATCAAAGATGAATGGGGTCAATCTCAAAAAAGACATTACAAGATTAGATTAGATAAAATGTGGATATTTGGGTGGGATGGGGCACATATCCAAATTGTATCTGAACTGTGAACCTTTTGTGGTTCCCTGATCACTGTTAACCAATTCAACAGAGAAGTAACAAAGTTAGGGCTGAAAACATGAAAAGAGAATATACTGTACTCTCACAATTGACAGAAGAATGATGCATATAATGTAAGTAGAAGACTACTGTAAATTCACTACAGTGCTAGGAAGAAAAAGCAAAAAAGAAAGCAAATAATATTTTGGGATATTTACGTAGGCATAGTGAACTCTAGATGGGCTACAGGAGCTAGTCTCCTTCTGTCTCTGTACTTTCCTAATAACTACTCAAAACATGCTCTTGCTACATTTTTCTCTCTGTGGTCATTCTAATCTATTTCTTTTCCTCAGTTCCCTCAGTTCTATTCAGTCCCTAACCACAAAATAAGCTTGGTGTTGCAGAGAGGAAGGTGATCTTGTGCTAAGGCACTGGAGTGGGACTCAGAAGGTCTGGGTTTAATTTCTGTTTTGCCACAGAATTCGTGTATAACCTTGGGCAAGTCACTTAATCGCTTTGTGCCTCAGTTCCCATATGTAACACTGTGATTATGATAACTTCCTTCTTTCCACTGTCTGTCTTGTCTATTTAGATTGTAAGCACTTTTGGGCTGGAGCTATATGTTTGTACAGCACAATGTGGCCCCAACCTTAATTGGGCTCTAGGTTCTATATGAATATAAATAAATAATTCTCATTTATTTTAATGCTCTGACCTTCCTCAGAAGCAATGATCTATACATTTGAAGGCTAAAATGTAAATCTGGTATACAAAGTTCCCACTTTTCCCCACCATTGATGAATACATCTGTGGAAACTTACTTGAATCCCAACCCATAGAACATATCCTCTTTATCTAGTAATTTTAAATATCACTTTTCCACATGTTTTAGGTACCACTTCTTTATATTCTTTTCACCTACCCATCTATCTAGTGCACATGATGCTTCCAGGCAGTAACTGGTAGAGATTGGAACATACGTTTGTCCAGATTGGATTTCAATTTGTATCTCAGTTGTTAACACCTTTTTATTAGTGACCTCTTCCTCTTCCAGCAGATGTCATTATGCAGCGAGTAGAAAACAAAGCAGGCAAATAATGTATTTCAAAACAGAAGCACCGGAAAATGTTTGGGTACCTTCAAAACATTTACTAATCTTGCAGGATTTTTTTGTACACTAGATAAAAACACATTGTCTAACCTTTTTCATATTCTGACCTATTTAAAAATACGTGTTTCCTTATTTGCAAATGCTACAAGAACAAAATGGGTAACTTTTGAATGCAAAAATTGCCATCATGTTAAAAATTTGCGGGCTGAGCTTTCAGAGTGTGTCTCATTTTCATTTAATAACATTATCTACGAAGGAAACATTTCATCACTATTAAAATCAGTCACCTCCAGGGTGGAGCACAGCAGCTGTTTTCCAGCCTGCAAAAACACTGTTCAAAATCTTAAAACAGGAAGTGAAGAAATATAAACATCCAATTGAAACAGCAAGAAAAATGTGGGTAGGCAGAATATAACAATTACCCAGATTTAAATTGCAACAGGACATAGAAATTGACGACCCTACTATTACAAAAAACAGACATAGGATGTTTAATGAATGCAAGTGTTTGAGACCTTATTTTTACATGTGATCTGAAAGACGATGGGCTCAGTCTTGCGGTATGCTGAGTTCACATTCAGTGCAGCTGAGACACCACTGGGACAGAAAGATGGCGCTAAACTGGAGGTCCTGGAGTAGCTGAGCACCCCTCCCTTTCCCCCCACAAAAACCCTACTCTAAGCAACACTGGCAGCCAGCCACTCTTATTAGTCCTAGTTGTATTATTTGTATTGCAGTAGCACCTAATAGCTCCTGTCACGGACCCCATTGTGCCAAGCACTGTACAAACACAACAAAAAATGGTCCCCAACCCAAAGAAGGTACAATATCACTAATTAGCTGCTGTGCTGGCTGAGAATGTGGTAGAGTGCCATGCACTCTACCCTGACTTCTCTGCCTTTTATACATCCACTCCCTGCTATTCCAAGTCCCTAAACAGAGTGTGGGAATGGATGGCTTAGAGCCAGTTATGCTGGCTTTGTACCACTTAGGGATACCCTGAATCATGCGGATTCATCCCTCCTTTTCCAGCATCATAGTGCCACTTAACACCTTGTCAGAGTATTTCAAATGAGCCAGTGGGAAGAGTGCCACCTATGGAAACACCAGCACTGTTGTCAGCAGCATTCCTAACCAAATCATCATCAATTCTCAGAAAATTCATTCTGTGTCCAAACAGTGAGTGCTGTGGGTTTGGGGAGGATAGGCTGTATTCTTCATTCATAAAGACAAGGTTGAGTCTCTTCATTAAGTGCAAACCTCAACTCAACCTTATCTGTGGAGTCACAGTGGATGCCCACACCATGCTGGCCCTTTTTCATTGTGTAGACTTTATTGTGGATAAATGTGTCAGTTTAAAATTAGTTACCGTAACATAGACGTGGACATGTGGCTCTAAAATATGCTATTTTGAAGACTACTACTTTAAAATATTAGAAAGACCCCACAAGAACTCTTTTAAAAACACCTTTTCAAGTGCTGATTTTTGCAGCCGTTTGTAAAATTCAGGTGAATGATTCATCCAATCGAGGGCTCATGTAGTTTGTACTTGTCCAGTCATGCCATTCAAATTCTTTTGGTGGATGTATCCTGTAAATAAAGAACAATAACACTATTCATTAGCTGATGAGTCCCCTAAAATTAAGTAGAGTCTACAATGATAGTTTGGTATAAGCTGCAGTTTCAGATCTATTTCTCCATAGAAAGGGGAGGGCTGTGAACAATTAAAAATATAGTGGCTTAAGAGAAATCAAGTTCCATTCAGGTTCATTATACTTTTGTTTTCTGCTCCAAAAGTTAAGATAAAGATTTCTGTAATTCACTGAAGGTCTGGCAACCTTTTGCCTGGAAAGGAAATTGTTTATATGCAATTAAGATCTTCAGACACATCAGCAGAGCTATAACATTCTGTTTCATAAGGTCAGCAACACCATCAATTAAATTAATTCTCTCAAACTATCCCCTGAGTTATTAAAAAGCTACTCTTGACAAGGAGGAAAGGGTGATACCATCATATGCCACTGATGGAAAATATTAGCTTTCTTGTGAGTTTTGTTCGTTGTTTCTCTATAGAGAGAAAAGATGTATAGAAAATATCTCCAGGATATGTCTCCAGTGCAGTAAAACACTCACAGCTGGCCCATGTCAGCTGACTCGGGCTTGTGGGGCTTGGGCTTCCAGGGTATAACATTGCAGTGTAGCTGTTCGGACCCAGGCTGAAGTCTGGGCTCTGGGAGCCTGTGACGGGGAAAGGTCCCACAGCTGGGCTCCAGCCTGAGCCCGAACATCTATGCTGCAATTTTATAGCCCTGCTGCCGAAGTCATCTGACATGGGCTAACTGAAGGTGCTTTACTGCAGCATAGACATACCCACACTGCCTTGAAATTGTTTTGAAGTCCTCTCTCTCTGCTTTAGTTCTGTTACGTATATACCTCTTACATGACTTGGATGTTGCTGTACATTCATCAACATTATTTTTCATTACCAGGCACCCACCCAGTAACACAGTAAATACAAAGACTTCTACTTTATTCTTGCAGTTTGCTTTGAGGGTACATTTATCTATCATTTTGTCAGTAACATATAGGGATATGTTTCAGAGTAGCAGCCGTGTTAGTCTGTATTCACAAAAAGAAAAGGAGTACTTGTGGCACCTTAGAGACTAAACAATTTATTTTAGCATAAACTTTCGTGAGCTACAGATCACTTCATCGGATGCATAAATTGGAAAATGCAGTGAGGATGTTTTATACACACAGACCATGAAAAAATGGGTGTTTATCACTTCAAAAGGTTTTCTCTCCCCCCACCCCATTCTCCTGCTGGTAATAGCTTATCTAAAGTGATCACTTTCCTTACAATGTGTATGCTAATCAAGGTGGGCCATTTCCAGCACAAATCCAGGGTTTAACAAGAACATCTGAGGAACGGGGGGGGGGGGGGGGAGGGGGGGTAGGAAAAAACAAGGGGAAATAGGTTACCTTGCATAATGACTTAGCCACTCCCAGTCTCTATTCAAGCCTAAGTTAATTGTATCCAATTTACAAATGAATTCCAATTCAGCAGTCTCTCGCTGGAGTCTGGTTTTGAAGTTTTTCTGTTGTAGTATCGCAACTTTCATGTCTGTAATCGCGTGACCAGAGAGATTGAAGTGTTCTCCAACTGGTTTATGAATGTTATAATTCTTGACATCTGATTTGTGTCCATTTATTCTTTTACGTAGAGACTGTCCAGTTTGACCTATGTACATGGCAGAGGGGCATTGCTGGCACATGATGGCATATATCACATTGGTAGATGTGCATGTGAATGAGCCTCTGATAGTGTGGCTGATGTTATTAGGCCCTGTGATGGTGTCCCCTGAATAGATATGTGGGTACAGTTGGCAACGGGCTTTGTTGCAAGGATAGGTTCCTGGGTTAGTGGTTCTGTTGTGTGGTATGTAGTTGCTGGTGAGTATTTGCTTCAGGTTGGGGGGCTGTCTGTAGGCAAGGACTGGCCTGTCTCCCAAGATTTGTGAGAGTGATGCGTCATCCTTCAGGATAGGTTGTAGATCCTTGATAATGCGTTGGAGGGGTTTTAGTTGGGGGCTGAAGGTGACAGCTAGTGGCGTTCTGTTATTTTCTTTGTTAGGCCTGTCCTGTAGTAGGTGACTTCTGGGTACTCTTCTGGCTTTGTCAATCTGTTTCTTCACTTCAGCAGGTTGGTATTGTAGTTGTAAGAATGCTATCTATCCAAATATACAGGACAAGCCTAGAATTCAGTTAAGAGTTTCTGGTGCTGTCACTTACTGTAATACTAGAATATCTCTACTGGAATGATTTCAGCTTTAATATCTTAAGAATCTCAAAGTATCTTCAACTATCTTCATCTGTTCGCAGAACCTTCTGTGGTTTGTCTTTCCTTATGGACTGTGCTTCACAGATGGTAGATAAAAGACTTTCAGGACTTGATCAGGATATGAACAAGGACAGTCATGAGGATGGATTTTAATTGGCTGGCCGCAGCTTTATTAAAATGTAACATCAGAGAGGAGCACTATCTGCCCTGCATCCCCATTCCATGTGTTTTAGGTGGGTCTAGTGCAGGGTTTACAGGGCACCTATCATGTAGCCCGTAACTCAGGGTAAACTCCACTGCTTTCCTCAAGAATTCAGCTTGCTCTGTTAAATCCATTCACCTTTCCCACTGCAAAAGAGACAGAAGATACCAAAGAAGGACCCCAGTTTGCAAGGACTCAGGTTTCCCTTTTCCATAGTCCTGGGGTCCACCAGCAAAATCCTGTGTCAGTGTGGATGTCTCAACTGGCTCTGGGTAGCCAGTGCCAGGTTGGATCTTTGCCAGTCTAGATGCTCATCTCTGTGGGGTTGGACCTGCCTGACCTATGCACTAGCACCCACAGCCGTGCAAAGATGTCGTTTGTGAGGAGGTGGAGATAATCAGAAACTCTCTGAGCTGTTCTGCTCCTCTCCAGTCACCCCACACAGAGGCCTCCCTATTAGCCTCAGCAGTAGTTTCTAGTCCAGTCTGTGTCCATTACTGATTCCAAGCATGCTGGGAAATGGTGTCAGAGGGCTCTGGTAGCCATTGGTGTTGTAGTCCACAGGGTAGGACCCCCTAAATCACGGGTTCTCAAACTTCATTGCACCGCAACCCCTTTTGACAACAAAAATTACTATACGACCCCAGGAGGGAGGACCGAATCTTGAGCCAAAGTCCGATCCCTGCTGCCACAGGTGGGGTGGCAAAAGCTGATGCCCAAGGGCTTCAGCTCCAGTAGGGAGCCTGTAAGCTGAGCCCCACTGCCTAGGGCCGGGTAGCAGAGTTCGGGCTTCAGCTTTGGTCCCGGGTGGTGTGTCTCGGGTTTCAGCTGTGGCCCCGGGCCCCAGCAAGTCTAAGCCAGCCCTGGTAACTCCATTAAAATGGGGTCACAACCCACTTTGGTGTCCCAACCCACAATTTGAGAACCGCTGCCCTAGATGGTCAATCCAGAGTTCCAGGAGCTGGCAAACACGAAATGGAGGTCGCATAATTTACAGAATTATTACCTTTTAAAATTGTTGTATTAAATTACACTGGGGGGAAGTTATAAAAGAAACATTATCAATGCTACATCTATTCCAAATAAAAAACTAATGAATGAGAATAATTAATGTGCTGTGGACACACAGCCCAAGTGTTACAAATCCCCATGTTGTTTCTGGATGTTGACTACACATAGAGATTATGTATGCACTGTGCTTCCTTCTGACCCTGCATCACGGAGGTTTCTGTGCATTGATTATTAAAGTACTATAAAATGTATTTGAAAATGATTAACTTTCTATAAGTTATCTAGCTACGCTACAGAATGTAATAGGGAATTATATCCGCACTACAGAATTCTCTCAGAGGATTACAAAAACCGGTAGAAAAGATATTCTCTATTAAACACTACAGAATTTTAGAGTAATTACTGTAGAACCCTATTGGCTGCATTGCTATTACAGCCTATATGGCGTTTCCATATAGGAAATATCTGGTGCCCATGAAAAGTGGCACAGCTACGCTTGTTTATGACAGTAATATGTGAATAACGAGTCGATAAGGCTGCCACGTTTTGGAAATCCATACTCCATTTCATTTGAATTTAGGTCTTCCCAGGGTTTCTGGGCCTGCAGGTCACTAGAATGTATCAAAGTGCCTGGGGGTGGGGGGTGAAGCTGGGCTCAGCTACCTGCTGCGGGCATTGCATTCTAGTACACGAGATCTCAACACTGCTCAGGTTTGGGCCAGCTTCTCCTCTGTCATGGTGACAGGGCCGGGGGATGGCCGAGCCAAATTTGAGCAAGTGGGGCTGCAACCACATGTGCCAGCTGGGGTGGGCCAAATCTTAGTGGACCTGTGACCCCATGCATTAGGTCACAAAGCCCAGAGCAGCAAGGTGAGCCTGGCCAGGCCCACAGGACAGAAGCCAGGAAGAAGTGCTCGGTGTCATGTTCTCTGGTAAGTACTGGCTCCCCTATGTACGACCCCACCCTGCCGCTAGATGATACCCCACCTTTCACATACCTCTCCTGCCCCCTAGTCCACCAGATCTTCTTCCACGGCACCTCCAGTCCCTTCTGCTCCCCCAATTTTTACCCCAGTTCCCCCCTCCCCACACTTTAGCCCAAGTTGCTGGTGGGAGGGTTCCCCAGCTGTTCATATCTGGTCAGAGCATCCAAATCTTAGTAACCCAGGCAGTATTCCAGTTCATTGCCCCACCGATGCCACTTCCCCAGTGGTGAGTAGGGAACCTGGGCCTGCCCTCTACTCCAGGCTCCAGCCCAAGGACCCTACAACACACAGCCAAGATCTGTTGAGTCTCCAACCTTGTTGCT